>NC_081191.1:63775321-64060321 GCF_902713425.1 Acipenser ruthenus | reverse complement strand
TCCTACAGATGTCAGGACTGCCCAGTCCCTGACCACCTTCCGGTGCCTCCTCAAGACTCACAGTGGTTGCTGGTGCACGGTGAGCCAAGGACACCCTGGCCGACCTAAGCCCCCCCCCCCCCCCCCCCCCCCCCCGGGTGGTGCTTGGCCAATTGTGCGCCGCCCCCTGGGAACTCCCATTCACAGTCAGCAGTGGAATAGCCTACACTCAAACCGATGACGTCCAGGCTATAGCGCGCATCCAGCACTCCACGCGGAGCGCCTTTACCGGATGTGCCACTCGGGAGACCCTCGAATACAGTGTTTTAATGCAAGAGTTGATACTGCAATAATGAAAACAGAAGAAAGATTCCAGCAACTGAAGGATCTTCATATGGAATTTGGATTCTTAACAAGCTTTAATTGGCGTCACAGATTCTTACGGAAGGACCTATGAAAATGCTGCAGTACATACATGAAAACAGCTTAGCTGACATCTTCCCCAACACCTTCCCCACATTGGGTATACTTCTGACCATTCCACAGCGATGGTTGATTCTGGTGAGTGCAGCTTTTCCAGGCTGGAATTGATCAAGACATTTTTGCACAAAAAGATTGTCAAATTTGGCCATACTGTCAAATGAGAGCGAAGTTGCCAAAAATTTAGAATACTCAGATTAGATTTGACTTTGCTGCCACTAAAGCTAGAACAAAATCAATGTCATTTATGTTCTTACATATTTTAGAACGTAAAATGAAAAAAGGATTTGATAATGCCCAGGATTTAATATATATATATACTCAAAACATTGCACACAGAGGGGTAGATATACTAAAGTGTTGCTGCTGTCGCAATAGTCGCAGACCAGTTGCAAACGAGTCAGAAGTCAGGGTGAAATGTACTAAACATGCACAATGCTGAGCTACTTTTTAGGGAATGCTTTCTGGTGGCAGTTTCTTTGCACCCATAATATGTAATTATGGGTGTTCCTGCAAAAAAAGGGTTGGAGATAGTGCAAATTAAACATTTACAATTGCATCAATTTGTTATGAACTTCTGAAAGCATGTTTTTAAACAGTCTTGCTGGCATTTCCCAGTCTGCTTTTTCTTGTGCGTTACCAATGCTCAATGCATTTTTTAGGCGAACACCCAAATACCTATTTTTCCCTAAAAGCAGGTGTATTTACAAGCCTTGAAAACACATTTCTGTGACATTTCTGGTTTCCCCAACATGTTGGGAGCAATAGACTGCACACATGTGTCGCTAACCCCTCCAGCTCATTCTGAACATCTGTATAGGAATAGGAAACACACCTATTCTATTAATGTGCAGGTGGTTTGTAATTGTGTACAATTTAGCACTGCACCACGGACTAACTTAAATAAAAACTGACAGTATACATCTGGCTTATAGGCTACTCATGATAATACGAATTAGTAGTATAATGCAAAATGTGCTGCTGGTCCGTTGAAATTTGAATTAACGAGAATTGACTGTCCTCATGTAAGTATCGTAACTTCGCATTGTACACCAATGTGTACGATGCAGCAGCATGATTACCGGTAGCCTACAGGCTAAAGTAAAAATAAAGTGTGCTTGGTATTCATTTGAATTTACTATCGTATACTTAGTGTTCCGCGTTTTTGGTTTGTTCAGTTTTTATCTTTAAAAAAATGTTCCCTAAATTTTTCAGTTTATTTTACATATATTAAAATAGGGATAAAATCGGAAAAAAAAACGTTTTTAATTGAAACATTGTTAAAAATCAGGGGGCGGGGGGCGGGAATCTCAGTATACACACTTTACATGTGGAATATGATGAGCTCAATGAGTTTATTTAAGTAATTGTGAATGCTTTAATCAAATCACATACACAATCTACAACAACTTTGTACAAAAGGGACTGGCCCAGAATAGTGCCTTTCGCTAGTTTGGTGAAAAAATATTAATCAGTGCCTGAGTTATAAAGCTCATTTATGTGGAAAAAACTAGAGCCAGATAGAAACCTAAAACCATAATGCTTCTGATCCCGGAGCCAAATGCAGTATTGATGACTATTTGGCGGCAATATGAGTTTGTTTTTTTAAAGCAGGAGCCAGACTAAAACATTTAAATAGAGGAAGCTATAAAACCATCCTAGTGTAATAGAGAATGGCAGGCCATTTGATGCCAATGAATGGCAATTATATTATTTTTAAAACGTCAATGAAAATGCCATTTTCTTTGGGAGACAATCAAACAATAAAGGGGTACAGCAAACCTGTGGTGTGGCTGCAGAACCAGTGCACAGTCTGTAACTTTTCACCAGTCTGTAAATCCACTGTTCCTGACCTGAGCCAAAACCAGACTCTTAGTTTAATGGCTCCAAGATGTGTTTGGCTGGCCCACTGGGCTGCAGAATAAGAGAAATATGCAAGCCCACAGTTGCAGTAGTGCCTAGTTCACATAATGGTGCACATTGGTGGGGGGTTTTCTTCACCCTTCTTTACCTTATGAGTAAAAAAATGACCAGTTTTATCCTTTATAAAATTGATAAGTTAGAAAAAAAATAAGCATTCAAGTTTTGTGATGACTAATATAATCAAATGGTGCTCTTTCAAGAAATATATACTGTAGTAGCCTATATACACATCAAAGTTATGGAAGCAGCACAGAACTTATTATTAATAAAGTAAATTATTTGCAATTTCACTCACAATTCTGATGGATACATCTGTATACTGTACATGTATGTTAAGAATGATGGCAAGGTTCACAGAACAAGTATGCAGTAACCGAAATATACAATGGCTTGACAAATTTTAATTTAAACAATCTTGCCAAAACTATTAACCACCCTATTATTTCACCTTGATATGTTTAACAATCCAATTGTTATTGTAAAGTTATAGTAAATCTAGTCAGCTATAGAACAGTATGTCACATATTTAATTCACGGACTGCGTGGAGGAGGAACCTCAGGAATTGAGAATAGGATAGGAGAGAAGTGTTTTCTGACTTAGGAAGGAGTACAGGGTTGCCCCTTGGCTCACGGAAAAGGCTGGGAAGCAACCGTTACTTCCCCCAAGGGGAACCTAGATGGGATTAAAGACACCACCCCCCCCCTCCCCCCCCGGTGGGAGGAAACCTCTGGTGGTCCTGTCAGAGAGAGATTGAGAATTGAATAGATATGGATCCTGGAGCTTCAGTTATGTTATGGTGGAGGAAAGCCACAGAGTAAGGACCAGTTCTTGAAGCTGTGGAAAAAATTAAGGAGACTGTTCTACAGGAGCGCTGGGACAGGAGGGGAGGGCGGTGGTGTTGAGGGAAGATTGGTCAGCGGCGTTTGTCAACTGTGTAGACACATGCAAACATAAAAGACAGAGAACAAGGGCATGACTTCGGGTTTAAATAGGGAGGTTGGCAGATATTATTGGTGGGACAGAATGCAAGAGGAGTCCTAGTTGCTGCCTTGAATCACACCCTAGGTTATAATTTAAAAAGACCCACATTTAGGGGGTCCTCGAGTGGCTCATTGTGGCAATGTGCCCCGCCCCTGTGTGCATTTCTATGTTGTATGTTGCGTATGTTAATGTTGGTGTATAGAGATGGCTGCACGGGATATAAAGGGGTGTGTGCAGCACGAGTTATTTAAAATGTATAGTTGTATTTAAGCACGAGGATTGCACATCACTTCACGTGCATTTAAAGTATTTAATATGTGAGCACGAGGTTGCACGTAATTAATTCACGTGCTGGGATTCAAGTGAATAATTAATTAGTAATTGAATCCCAGCACAACAGTATATATAGATTCACGTTTTACTCACTCGGGGTTGTGTGTTCGGTGAGTGGAGAACGGGTGTGGAGAGGAGAAAGGAAAGTAAAACAACGTAAATAATAAGTGTTTATAGACTCACCGTGTTTGTTTGTGTGTCTTAGCTCTGACACTCCCGGGGTGGGGGATGGGAAACTGTCAGGGATTACTTCTCCTCATCACACAACAGCAAACCCTACAGGCCAGACACCAAGCACATTCAGAGTGGATAAGATGCAGGACTGATCTCTGTTCTCAGATGTAGGGAATAACATACATTGCAGAGCTCTTTAAGCCTTTCAAGGCCGAGCCCGAATATTTTGTTGCACAGCACTGGCTTAAAACACGTGGAGTGATGGGAAGGCTACATGAAATTTGAACCCCAAAAAAAACAAGACAAGAACTTTCATAAAACAGGTAAAAATCAGGCTGGGCTTTCTACTGGCAAGGACATTACCGATATTGATGTGGACCTGAAAACATCCACAATAAAGCCAAAGCATGCAAACTGGCTTATGTCTGTTCTCCATGAACTAGCAAAAAAATAAAATAAATGATCATTTCAGGCTGGTCTCTTTCGGGGATGTTGAATGCAGTTAAGGAAAGCCGCACTACCAGCACAAGTGATATTCCTGTGTAAATAAAAAAAACGAGAACTGGATTTTAAATTGTTTTTTCAGATTGGTTTACAGTACAGTAGCTTCGTATTTGGTACAATTTAGATTATTTTCTAAATAATAAATAAAAGCTACTGTAAATGTAATCCATGTTCCAACTGTGTGGGTGGCTATTTTTTTTTTTTGCTTTTTACAACATTTCACATAGCTTTTCTGTGACCCTCTCTGTTGTAAATTAAAAAAATAGAATGTTTGGTTTTAAGATGCTATAAAAAAACTGTTTTAACTTTGGTAAATACTTTCTAGATGATTTACTATGATGTCAGAATTTGCATTCATTTCTGTTGGAGTTAATATTGCACTAGTAGGCCTATACACTGCATACAGCACTTTAAATGTCTCTGAAGTTGTTTGTGTAGTTCTTGCATTAGAAACAGTTTTGGTTGATTGATTTTCATATTAATTTTCCTGTCAGTAAAGTATATTTTGTATATTTTTTCTTTCTTTCAAACCCTGTGATAACGTGTTATATTAGCCTATGTGTAATTACACTGTATAAATGCACAAAAAATGTTTTGTTTTATTTATTTTATTTTTTGAAGGCACATACAGTAATATTAACCATCATCAGGTCTTCATGTTGTACATACAGTATTATGAAGTAGTGTACAACTTTCAGGGCAACAGGTCGCCAACATTTCTGAAGCAAAATTGGTCTTCTGGGTGTGATTCACCAAATATTTTGGCCGCAAATATTTCTGGATTTACAGTATAGATAGACTACAGCTACGTTTTAATATGTATCCCAGGTCTGGGTCTTGGTAAAAAGATTTAAACAAAGCACAAAGCAAAAACAAAGGTTTACAACAAGCTCACAATGGGGAGAAGCCTCCCCACATATGAAAAAAACAGACTGAGAGAGAGGAAGTGCATGACAGCGGCAGCGGTCTTCAAAAGAGCGCATCTACAGGAACCGCCCTGCAGTGAATGGGTTAGCCTGAATTTAAAACAAAGAAAGAAAGAAGTTTCCACTTCCTGATTTACACCTCACAAAGGTATATCACAACAAGAGACTTCACTGACAATTAACCACACCTCTATTTACCCAAAAGTAAAAGAATGAATATTCTCACTTTCTTAACACCCTAAGCTCCGCTTTAGCCCGACCTTGCTGTTCCTGTCTCATCCAGATTGCAATCTCCCGAGTCGCTCCTCAGACACCATTAAATAGGGGAGAAATAACAAGCAGATTAACTCCATAAGTGATGATTAACAAGGATAAACATGTACTTTCAATAGCATAAAACGAACACAGCAGTACAACGTAAGAATTAAATAACAAATTAAAAAATTAAAAAATACAACAATTAACAAAACAGCGCACCTGGTTAAAATCAAGGGGAGTCAATTAAAGAGGCAAACCCCAGTAGCCACTGATTACCCCAGTCAGTTGCATTGGACTTTATTTCAGATGTATACAATTAAAGTGCTTCAAGTTCTACCAACCCAAACAAGCCTGAACTAGCAGTATACACTGTGAGGCAAACACAGTTAGCATGTATTTATTTGTTAGCGTGAGAGAGAGAGAGCATGATTCTGCACCTGTCAAGAGTGGATGTGGACTAAAGTGATCAACCTTTGCCTGGCAAGTGTTGTGTTTAACTTTCAAACGTTCACGACAGCCACCCGTGTTTTCGTTGTGAGGGAGAAGAGCGTTAGGACTGTTAGATCTCCCTCCTGACCTGCAGGGGCACTATCTAAAGGGAACAGAGTACCCTGGACTAAATGGCATGACAGTTTATTCCCAGGGTTAGGTGGAAGTCGGCCATCTAGAAAGGGGGAGGAGCTACGGTACACAAACTCAATCACCCAGATGGGAAACGGCGTGGCATCCGAGGATTGGAGGAGCAGATGCGCTCGTTAACCAAGGGGTCATGAGTGAGGGTATAAAATGGGGACCTAATAAAGTGATGAGTTCTTTTGTAAATGGTTAGAACAGACCTAAAGGAGACCTGTATTGTGAACCGTGAGTGTTTTATTTGTTTTGTTTGTTGTGTCTAAATTGTACTTGTTTGTTATTTAGACAGCTACCACGATCTGGAGCTGTCGCCAAAGGCCAGCACTAAACCGTACAACATCACTATACTTGTTTTTACCGAGGATTGTATTTGCATCAAGAGCACTATTTCACTCACTAACAAACTGTGTATGTGTTTTGTGTTACGTGTGGGTGTATAAAGAACAGGACTTTTGGTTGTGGGTCAAACCCAGGGATGATACATAAAGTAATACACGCTGCTGTATTACTTTACATCATTTATTGTTTACAGTGTGTTTGGCTGGATTATCAATCATTAAACACCCTTGCACCTGGATATCGTTGTCTGTCTGTTTCTTCTGCACTGCTGTATTGACAGCACTCAAAGTATATCACTGACATTTGCACAGCTTTTTGAGATGTTATAATAATAAAATAATGACTTGGATCACATTATTGAGGAGTTTGGTGATAAAACGAGTGATCAGGAGGTGATTTATCAGTATGCACGACTATGAAGAGGTATGTGAAAAATACAGCGGACAAGGGGTGGGCGGGGCTGGAGATACAGTACTGAGTGTCCTGTTGATATGCAGTGCCTTTTAAACCTGTTTTACTGTGAAAAAAAATACTTTTAAACAGCGCGTCTAAAATAAATTACGCGTGTGAAAATAAATTAGACCTGACGTGCCTGAGATGCGCTGAATAAATGGACTGCAAAGGGTTAATTCAGGTAGCCACTGCATATTCAAACACTAAACCATACCTTGCCAAATTAAGTGAAGCTTTACTGAAACAGTAAAAAGGTTAACACAGGATAGGCACATACCTATAATCTGGGGTACAGGGACGAATTGTGTTAGGGGCGGGGACCAAGATCCTTTTGCTTCTCATCCGTCCAAGATAACTAGTATAGAACCCCTACAATGGAGGGATATTTCAAACCCCCTGTCACACATGGTGCCATACTGATCACAGGGAGAAGTTTAGCAGTACAAAGGAGACGTAGCTACGTGAGTACAGCCCCTTAAGCTGTAACAGGAAGACGCCGGAGCGTTGCTTGTTGAGCACCTGCACTGCCACACCACCTCAACCTGTTCCAGCACTCTGAGCACCTGCAGTGCCACATCACCTCAACCTGTTCCAGCACTCTGAGCACCTGCAGTGCCACATCACCTCAACCTGTTCCAGCACTCTGAGTACCTGCACTGTCACACCACCTCAACCTGTTCCAGCACTCTGAGCACCTGCACTGTCACACCTCCTCAACCTGTTCCAGCACTCTGAGCTCCTGCACAGTCACACCACCTCAACCTGTTCCAGCACTCTGAGCACCTGCACTGTCACACCACCTCAACCTGTCATTTTATTATTTTGGGAACCTTTTTGTTTAGGACTGCAAGTCCACCATTTGATCCCCAATACCATTGTTGGTAGAGGGGACAGTTATTTAAATAAAACGGGACTGTTTTTGTAAATACACCTTTCTTGTGGACATTTTATTATTACAGCACCACTCATATCCTGACAGCAACTAAGAAAGGAAGAGTTGCATCCTCCAGCTCTCGGGGGTGTATTGTACAGGAGAGCTGGTGCATTGTATTGTACAGGAGAGTTGGTGCACTGAAGACAACTGGTGTTCCTAGGATAAATAAAAGAATGAGGGATGATGCCACAGAGCTGGATTATCTGAAACTGTTTCTCACCGATGATATGATAATAACATTCAGAAACAGACCAACACATTTGCCCAGGAAGAGATAGAGACAATATCAGCTGATAAAACCCATGCAAGAATGAGAAGTTGGAAAAATGTCACCTTAGATGGCCTGTGGCACTTTTTTGGTCTTTCATTCTTGATAGTGAAAATCCCTTTATCAACAGCTACTGGTCTAGAGATCTGTGGCAGTGTGGAAGCCCTGCCAGTGCATCGGTATGTGTGGGGAATATTGGGTGGCAGGGAGAGAGTTAAAATCCTCCCTGCAGGGCTCCCGAGTGTCGCATCCAGTAAAAGCACTCGCTAGAGTGCAGGATGCGCTCTATAGCCTGGACGTCGCCGGTTCGAGTCCAGACTATTCCACAGCCGAGCGTCGCCCGGGGGGAGGGAGGGTTAGGTCGGCCAGGGTGTCCTCGGCTCACCCCGCAGCAGTGACCCCTGTAGTCTGGCCGGGCGCCTCCGGGCTTGCCTGTAAGCTGCCCAGAGCTGCGTTGTCCTCCGACGCTGTAGCTCTGAGGTGGCTGCACGGTGAGTTCGCAGTGTGTAAAGAAGTGGGCGGCTGACGGCACACGCTTCGGAGGAGAGCATGTGTTCATCTTCGCCCCTCCCGAGTCAGCGCAGGGGTGGTAGCGGTGAGCTGAGCCTAAAAAATAATTGGGCATTTCAAATTGGGGAGAAAATAATAAAAACTAATTGGCAACGACTAAATTATAAAAAAAAAAAAAAAAAAATCCTCCCTGCAAAAACACATGTGGGAATGTGGCTGGAGCCGTCAATTGAATAAATGTTTAAATGATTAAGGCTCCAACCACAGGTGTATAAATAAGGTGATCATGGGTGGTGAAATACTTAGTGTTGAGAATTAATGTCGGTGTTCGTGGTGAAGGTTAGAGTTTTGTGTTCCATGTTCTGTGCTATGCTGTCTGTTTTGTTTATATTTTTGTGAGTTTTTGTCAAACCTTTTGTTTTGGCTCTTGTGCCTTTTATTAGTGTTTGTACCATTTGTTTTTGTTTATTTGTTTAATTAAAAGGTGCATAAGCACATTAAAAAATGCAGCTTCTGTCTCTGAATCTACCAGCCTGGTCTGTGACGTCATCCTGTCACAATTGATGTAAGTGGGATGGTGCCCTAGACACTCAGAGCAGAACTGCAGGTTGGGGGAATAATAATAATAATAATAATAATAATAATAATAATAATAATAATAATAATAAATAATAAATAAGTAAATAAGAGAGAAAGAGAGGCAAGATGCCAGGGATGTGCAGCAGCAGGAGGAGAGGAGGCAGCATCATGCCTACCTCGGGGAGAAGATGAGGAGGATTTGCGGTTTGGGGTTGCCACTGCCGGAGTGCCACCACTGCCGCTGTCTCCAGCCCTCCAAGAGGAGGAGGAGATGGAGGAGGAGGAACAGCTGCCAGACCGAGTGATGAAGAAGGGAGATGTGGCCACTGCTGGAGGCAAGCAAAGGAGCCGGCGCCATCCCAAAGGCCAGAAAGGAGGAGTTGCCTGCCCAAAGGCCAGAGAAGGAGGAGCTGTCGTCCTGCATACCAGAAAGGGAGGAGCTACCATCCTGTGTGCTGAAGGAGGAGGAGCCGCCGCTGTCTCCAGTGCCACTGGGAGAAGTCTCACAGTCTACAGTGTCAGAGGGAGAGCCGCATCAGTCTCCAGCGTTAGAGGGTGGGCCTCACCAGTCTCCAGTGTTAGAGGGAGATGACCTGCTGCTCCTGCTTCCACCGCTAGAGGAGCTGGAGCTACCTCCACCACCAGAGGGAGAGGAGCTGCATCTGCTTCTTCCCACACCTCCTGTGGTTGCCTGTCCCATACCTCCTGGAGATGCCTGTTCGTCACCGCCTGGGGATGCCATACCATCACCACCTGGGGGTCCTTTGTTGGTGACCCCTGGGGGATTTGTTGTTGCTACTGCCAGCGTGGCCCCTTTGTTCCTGTGGCAGAACAAAGACAGTGACTTTTGTGACTTTAAGGGGGGAGGTGGCAGTTAAGGCCATGTGTACTGCGCACATAGGGGGAGGTATGTGGCAGTGTGGCAGGGCTGTGCTGTCTGTTTTGTTTATATTTTCGTGGGTTTTTGTCAAACCTTTTGTTTTGGCCCTTGTACCTTTTATTTTGACCAGTGTGGTTTTGTTAGTGTTTGTACCATTTGTTTTTGTTTATTTGTTTTATTAAAATGCACATTAGCACATTCAAACTTGCAGCTTCTGTCTCTGGGTCTACTTTCTGATATGTTCCAGCTTGGGCTGTGATGTCATCCTGTCACAGGACCCCACCATCAACACTCCCTTTTTTGGTAACATCATGAGCCAGAACCACTATAAGCAAATCCTTCAGGCACTACATTTCCAGGACAACAAAGCTGTCAGGCCTGAAAATGATCGCCTTTGGAAAATCTGCCGCTTCTTCGACCGCATTACACCCTTATTCACCAGCATCTATACACCTGCTCAAGAGATTTAAGTCGATGAGTCTCTTTTGCTGTACAAAGGAAGGCTTCATTTCAAACAGTACATCCCAAACAAACTGGCACGTTTTGGGGTGAATTCGTATGAGCTTTGTGAGGTGAAGACAGGCTACACATGGAAATACATGCTGTAGTCTGGGCAAGACCAGCAACTGCTTGATGTCATGTTGTAATGGAGCTCATGAAGGGACTGTTAGATAAAGGGTACCGATTAGCTATAGACAACTACTACAACAGTTGTGAACTGTGTCTGTCTCCGCATGACAGGAAGACACATTGTCTGGGTACGGTGAGCGGTAATCGGCGTGGTATGCCAAAAGATTTGAACATGAAAACTAATGAATCATCACTGCAGAGAGGAGAGGTAACTTACCGCACTACAGACCAGGCACCACCGTACATCCAGTGCGGCTGACAGCTCGCCATTTTCCAAGCCTCATCCTCTCCAACAAGAACAAGGCAGTGTTCCGAGTGTGCAATGAGGGTTCTGGTCACCGACATCTTTAGGGCCAGTCAAGAAGGCACGTGGAGACTAAGTACCACGGCATACCTTGTGGGAACATTTCAATTTGAGTTCTGGCACACAACCTAAAATAAAATTAAATTGTGGCCCAACAGTGATTTATTTAAGTTTGTAGAAATCTCTTATATATATATATATATATATATATATATATATATATATATATATATATATATATATTGTAGCAGGGCGAGGGCCCTGCAAGTGTAAAAATGTTTTTTTTTTTTTTTTGTGGCACGGACTGGGTGAAAAGCCAATTCTGTTTACAGTCTGAATACATAAATAGTTACTGAAATAGGTATGTAATTTTTATATTCCAGAATGTTCCGAATTATGTAAATAGTTACTGGAATAAAAATTGTCTTCATATGGAGACAGATTACTACTGTATCTCTTGTGGGGACTTTCCTTTATCTGTAGCACCATGTTTTGGGACCTGAAACACTGAAATGGGATATTTATAGTTTGCTGGGGAAACTTTTTTTAAGAAACATTTGAAACTTTTTTTTCTGCCAATTCTGTGCCTTTTTACATTTTATCATGTTTTGAATTCTGTAAACAGTTTGAAAATAATATTCTCCGGGTTCTAAGCTTTTAAATGGTATATGGTGATCTGATAAAATTGGAATGACTTATGACTGTTAAACAAGTGTACAAGTGTGTGCATTTTCTTTAACACCCCCCCCCCCCCCCCAAAAAAAAAAGGTCTCAGAATGCCAGCATTGCAGTCTAAAGCGTTCAAAGAAAATAAAGGCCAGCAATTCATTTATATTCATATTGAAAACAAAATTGAAAACCGTGTGCAAAAACAGATCTGTGGAACAAAAGCCTCATTACAGGAAGTGTTTACAGCTTCAGATTTGAATGTGAATACATTTGAAAGCTATTTGAATGCAAGACTCAAGGGTAGCATTTAAATGGGTAAATTATGCTCTCTGTGTTACAGTTTGTTTTACAATTACGGGTACATATCTTTAATGTCTCTATCTATCTATCTATCTATCTATCTATCTATCTATCTATCTATCTATCTATATATATATATATATATATATATATATATATATATATATATATATACAGTGAATGTACAAAACATTAGGAACACCTGCTCTTTCCATGAAATAGACTGAAGAGGTGAATCCAGGTGAAAGCTACGATCCCTTATTGATGTAACCTGTTAAATCCACTTCAATCAGTGTAGATGAAGGGGAGACAGGTTAAAGAAGGATTTTTAAGCCTTAACACAATTGAGACATGGATTGTTTACTGTATGTGTGCCATTATAAGGGTAAATGGGCAAGACAAAAGATTTAAGTGCCATTGAATGGGTTATGGTAGTAGGTGCCAGGCGTGCCGGTTTCACTGTGTCAAGAACTGCAACGCTGCTGGGTTTTTCACGCTCAACAGTTTCCCGTGTGTATCAAGGATGGTCCACCACCCAAAGGACATCCAGCCAACGGCAGACCAGTGGTCGAAAACGGCTCATTGATGAAAGAGGCCAAAGGAGGCTGACACAAATTGTGCAGAGCAACAGACGGGCAACTGACAGTCCAGTACAACATTGGTGCCGAAAGACCCATTAAAGAATACACAACTTGTCGTACCTTGACATGAATGGGGTATGGCAGCCGACGACCTAACAGAGTTCCACTTCTTTCAGCAAAACACAAGAAACTGCGGTTGCAGTGGGCTAAGGAATGAAAACACTGGACACTGGAGGATTGGAAAAACATTGCCTGATCTGATGAATCCCGGTTCCTGCTGTTTCACGCTGATGGGAGGACTAGGGTATGGAGAAAACCACATGAATACATGCATCCATCATGCCGTGTGTCAACATTTCAGGCTGGTGGTGGTGGTGTGATGGTGTGGGGTGTGTTTTCATGGCACACATTGGGCCCTTGATAAAAGTGGAGCAACATTTGAATGCCACAATATCTGAACATCATTGCCAATCAGGTGCATCCCTTCATGGCAGCAGTGTATCCATCTGCTAATGGATTTTTTCAGCAGCATAATGCCCCATGCCACAAGGCTAGGATTGTCCAGGAATGGTTCCATGAACATGACAGTGAATTCAGCTTACTGCAGTGGCCTGCCCAGTCACCAGATCTCAATCCAATTGAGCATCTGTGGGATGAGATGGAACGAGTTATTCGGAGTAGAGATCCACTACCAGCCAACTTGACACAACTGTGGGAAGCATTGGAGTCAACATGGGCCAGAATCCCTGTGGAACGCTTTCGACACCTTGTAGAGTCCATGCTCCGACGAATTGAGGCTGTTCTGAGGGCAAAAGGGGGTGCAACTCAATATTAGGAAGGTGTTCCTAATGTTTTGTACACTCCGTGTATATATGTATGTATTAAAGTAAGGGGCAGCAGTGTGGAGTAGTGGTTAGGGCTCTGGACTCTTGACCGGAGGGTCGTGAGTTCAATTCCACATAGGGGACACTGCTGCTGTACCCTTGAGCAAGGTACTTTACCTAGATTGCTCCAGTAAAAACCCAACTGTATAAATGGGTAATTGTATGTAAAAATAATGTGTAAAAAAAACAATTTAATTGTATGTAAAAATAATGTGATATCTTGTAACAATTGTAAGTCGCTCTGGATAAGGGCGTCTGCTAAGAAATAAATAATAATAATAATAATATCGGTCATTTTATTCCAGCAAATCAGAAAGGCAGGAATTCTTGTCCTACAATTTTCATGCCTTTTAATGTACGTTCCATTGTGAAGCTGTACTAGTGTATGTTGGGCTTCAGACATGGGGACCATGTAGATAAATGTACCTGTAGTTTAAAGTGTATCTGCTTATCATGTTCACTTTAATGGATGTCACATTTTGAATAACATTGTTCAATGAAATCCCTTTACTCAATTCTCTTTACAGGTTTCTGGGTGAGTTCCCTGCACTTGAATAACCCACAATGCAAGCCAAGGGCATCTGAAAGCAGCATGAATCAACACAGAATGAGGTTGAAAAAGCTTTGGAAACCTGGAATCATTTAACATGGCTATGAGCAAATAAAGAAAAGGCACAGTTTTAAATACATTATGCTTGTTTACGATGGTGTTCTCTAAAATGTAGCCTTCATGATCTGATTAGTGACAATTAGCTTCCTAATTAGCCTATTGCTTCTGGTTATACAGATGTTACCATTAGGTAATGAACACACTGGGGAAGTTAAGTGTCCAGAGGTGAAGATGACAGCACTTATGGGACTCTAAGGTAATTTCTTACTGTCAATGGGCACATTTGATTGCTATTTTAAAAGGTGTATCATTTCCTGTTCACGTTTTCTTTGTTTTGGTTGCTACTGATTTTGTAGTGGATTGTTTTGATAATGTGATTATTGTAGTAGAGAGTATCATCTTGTTAATTTGTACGTATTATGTATACTTTAAATTTCAGTTTGTAAATTTAATAATCATAAAATAAAAAAGCTCAATTCATTACTTGTGTTTTTTTGTCTTTGCTGTTAATGATACCCTGTGGCAAAGTGGTTAACAGTGTGCAGGTGCAGGTGATCAATAAACAATTATAATCCAGGTGCAATGTTGTTTAATGGTTGTATTTTGTAATCCAAATGCTTGATGGCTAACGACAGTAAATAATAACAATGTCAATGAGAAGCAATACAGCTGCGTGTATTGCTTATCTGTAACCTGCGGGTTGGCCCCGAAATAATAACAGTCCCGTTTCAATTCATCCACACGTAACACATACACAAACACAAACACCAGTCCACAGTGCGTGCTCTAGTGCTCGTTTTCTGAAATCACCAATTATTAAGTTAGAGCAAATGATGTTGGCTGTTCCTTATGTTTTCTGATGTTCATGTTAAAAGAGCCAAGGTCAAGCAGCTGGGGCCTGTCTTAGCAGGATTACCTCTATTACAGTCATGCAGAACTGTGCAATATGGCAAAAGATCTGCATGAAATCAGCAGTTATTTCCACTGATTTAGCAGTCCATGTACATTCCTGGAACTCTATCTGCAGCTTCAGTTTTTTAGAGGGTGTTTTTTTGGAATGTAGAAATAAAATTGACCTTAGGTTAATGAGCTACATTTCAGCTACGGAAAACATAACAAAAAAAAAAAAACATTATCTGTACTTACTGTTTTGTATTGTGAATGTGATCTGAATAAAGTAGGCAGCAACAGTAGGGTAGCGTGTTGTAAAAACATTTCCTATTATGCTTTAATAATTGACACTTTATAATCTGTGGATGTATGTAATTACATTTTAACAAGCATGTGATTCACTATTTAATTCAAATAAAGTAAACAATAATTCACACTTAACTGGTGAATCATGAATAAGTAGACATTATGTGAAGTATTGAATGTATCCTAAACCGATGATTACACCATGTAACTATTTATTTATTTATTTTTTTTGTTCCTGGGTAGTAAGTGTTATTTCCTAATTGCTTATGCCTCATAAGTATAGAAAATGGCTATTATTCCCCACAAACTTTGCTTTTGTGACCAGGACAGTGATATTTTGAAAGTTACCTATTTTCCAGAACATTCCAGATAGATTCAGTGCTGAGTAAACTTGGAGAAACTTCTAGAACTTTCCAGTAATATAAATAGTAGTATAAATACAGGGGCCTTAAGCCCACCAGTTCAGTTTAGTTCCAGCTGCCTAAGTGGATACATATCTGCATTTTTCTGAGATGGCATCAAGGTCATAGGAGACTTCAAAAATGGTGGCATTCCTGATGGGTCTCCAAGGCGGTTTTACCAAGTTTCCCTGCTATCTTTGCCTTTGGGACAGCAGGGACACCAAGGCGCACTACCACAGGCGGGACTGGCCACAGCGGACCGAGTTCTCTGTGGGGAGGAACAACGTCAAGTGGGAGCCACTGGTGGACCCCCGGAAGGTGCTGATGCCACCACTGCACATCAAATTGGGCCTTATGAAACAATTTGTCAGAGCTCTAGATAAGGAGTCGGCAGCCTTCAAGTACCTTCAAGACTTCTTCCCTAAGCTGTCTGAGGCAAAGGTCAAAGCCAGTGTCTTCGTCGGACCACAGATAAAGAAGATCCTTGAGTGCAATGAATTCCCCAAGATGCTCACTAGTAAGGAGAAAACGGCTTGGAACAGCTTTGTCGCAAGTGGTTCGGGGCTTCCTGGGCAATCATAAGGCCGAAAACTATGTGGAGCTGGTTGAGACTCTGGTGAAGAACTACGGCACAATGGGCTGTAGGATGTCCCTCAAAGTCCATATCCTTGATGCTCATCTTGATAAATTCAAGGAGAACATGGGAGCATACTCAGAGGAGCAAGGCGAGCGCTTCCACCAGGATATACTGGACTTTGAACGCCGCTACCAAGGACAGTATAACGAGAACATGATGGGAGACGACATTTGGGGGCTGATTCGTGAAAGTGGTTTACAGTATAATCGTAAATCTCGAAAAACTACTCACTTCTAAATCTTTTGTAGTCATTTTTGTATTAATTTAGTATAAATACATGTTCATTTGGATTCATATGTTGTTTTTTTCTGACTTTATGTGAACGAAAAGACACAAATTCGCCCGTTTTCTCATTGGAAATAGGTAAATTTCAAAATATCACTGTCCTGGTCACAAAAGCAAAGTTTGTGGGGAATAATAGCCATTTTCTATACTTTTGAGGCATAAGCAATTAGGAAATAACACTTACTACCCAGGAACAAAAATTGTGTTACATAGTGTTATAGCGGGACTACAGCGCCCCAAATTACCCATATGGTTTAACTTTTAATTTCTAGATAGACTATGCTAGATCAGGCCAGTTAAGCACTGAACAAAATTAATAAGTTGTTTTTAATTCAGAAAAGCAGACCTAACACCAAGGAGAAGAATTCCCAAGAAAGACACAGGATCAAAATATGTAGTTACAAATAATTGTAAGTGATCTCGAAGTGTCTATTTTAAACAGAAAATATTTTGTAATTCATGGCCTAATATCTTTGAATTACCCGCATAGTTTACTCGAGGACAGAACTGGCTGCATCTAATAAAATACCAGAGCTGTAGGGTCTGTTGATGCTATTACAGCTGTGCTTCCTGTGTCTATATTGTATGCCAGTACTGCTATAAAAAATAGATTCATTTCATGACACTCAGGTGTTGAAACATGATCAGGAATTTCCTGTTAGCACACTTTCTTAAATAGAATTGTGCCAACTATATTTTCTAATTTGGGATTGTGTTGCTGGATTTAACCATAGTGTCCCCAAAGTGCTTCGGTATGTGCTTTTGGGACCTATTACTTTTAAAGGGAGATACTCCAAGGTGAAACACCTTGTAAAATTAAGTTATGATTTAATGATAATAACATCTCTGCTTTCTTCAGTGCATTTCTATATCATTCCTGTTGCCATAACAAAACATAACAAACAAACCAAAAAAACTCTTGTCCCACATGAGCAGGAAAACCAGATACAATCCACATTAATTAAACTAGGAGCCCATGTAGCCACAGCTTATAGTCAGTATTCCAACACTTGGTGGATGACTAAGATTTTAAAAAGTAAGTAGCAGGGTTCTGAAAAATATAACTTTATACAGTACATCCCTGCATGTTGGTACAACTGTTTAAATAATGTACCTGTAATTTTTATTTTCAATGTTAACATCCTGACAACTTTCTACACTTATAACTTGAAATTCTGTTTCAAAGCTCTTTTCAAAATGTCCACTCTAGTGCACTGGGGTTTGACATCTCTCTGAATCACTGCCGGAAGAGTGATTTAAAAAAAGTAAAAAAATCACAACAAGTGCTCTGGCTTTTCTATTTGTACCACATCATGGATTGTTATTGCTCTGTTACTTGTCTGACAATGTGGGCTATAATCCTTACACTATCAGTGCACTAGAGAGGCCATTTTTAAAAGAGCTTTGAAACAGTTTACAGTTATAAGTGTAAAAAGTTGTCATGTTAACAATGAAAATAAAAATGACATGTACATTATTTAAACAGTTATAGCAACACGTTGGGGTGTATATCACTATATTTTTCAGAACCCCGCTGCTTACTATTTAAGATCAAAACATCTGGGAGTGACATTACTATAAATACTGCTATTTGGTGTAAAAAAAAAAAAACAGCTCCTCATATAATATTAGTGTTGAGCTTCTGCAGCAGGAAATTAAATGTTTTATGTCACCAAAGACTCCAGAATTCAGTTGATGAAATCAATGCAAATAGTTACATATGTAATCTCTGTGTACCTTTACAAATTTCTCATGACACAAAAGAGGTTAAATATTGGCAAAGACAGCATTTAAGGTTTACGTTTAAAAAAAAAAAAAACATGATTGTATGTGTATTTTTTTATCTCTTTGGGCAGTGAAGATAAAACCATTTCATTTGATATTATTTAATTGTTTTATCTGGCTTAAGTGTGAGGTTATTCAAACACTTAAATACATGAAGATATTGAAAAAGAGTTGAAACATTTGTGTAAAATGGTGTGGGAGTCTGGTGTGAGAGAGGAAGAGCGTGATACAGGAATTGCATTTGGTGAACACCACTCAGTCAACCTGTTTTAATTAACTTAAAATAAAACAAACAGGTGCAATACCATGCATCAGCACCAAGCTACCAGCAGAGGTATGTCACCTCTAAACTACCAGCAATGGTATGTGTGACAGGATAGCGTCAGGAATGAGACTCAGAGTCAGGAAAGCTGCGGTGAAAATGCTGTTGCGTATGTTTATTTACAGATAAAAAATAAACAAAACAAAGAAACAAGGCACAGGTACCAAAATAAAAGGTTCAAACAAAACACAGGAATAAACAACATATTTACACTTAGGCTTGGCTGCCGCCTTCACTAAAGGTTCTCATAATGACCCTTCTCCCCAGACTCCTTCAACAAACAAAGGATTTCTCTTCCTTTATATAAATGTGGCCATTGCCCAATTAGCACTCAATTACCCAATTAGGGAATGGCTACATTCCCTACATGGTTGTTGGCAGAGATTAATTTAACCCCATCCCTGTCAAACTTAAATTCAGAATAAATCAATCTTTATTTAAACACCAAAACCACACACACACACACACACACACACACACACACACACACACACACACACACACACACACTTTACATGTGCAGGACTTACGCCCTGCCACAGTATGTCTCAGGGTTGTTTTGCTTCTTCAACAAAACATGCAAAAACATAACACTACTAAAGCACAGCTACAAAACAAAAGGTAGCAGTGAGCTACCGTTTGGACATGCGCTAGTCCCCATAGAAAGGAAGATCCCACACCAAGAACCCTATCCTGTCTAAACTAAAGTTACAGTTATCAGATATTCAAGTGAACCACTGAACTAAATCGTTTACTTTACCAGCCAGGATTAGAAGAAAGGAGCTGGCTTTCAACTCCTCTTTTACACATGTGGCCAGACTCTCATTGGCAATCAATTAGTCAACCAGAGTCTGACCACATTCCACATTCGATTTTGCAGGGATGGGTTTTCAACCACATCCCTGACAACTTTAACAAATCTTCAAATTAAATCAGACTTTAATAACGAAACCCAAACAAACCATATCAGACTCCATAGCAGGATGCAGTCCCTGCTACAGTTTTTCGTTGAATTTATTAACTTCTCTTAGTATTTCTAAATTTAGCACTATTGAATGTTTATTAGTTATGCATGTTATTCAAATACTACTGAATACCTGCTATCAGCCATCCAAACATGAACTGTTTAAGAGAACACATGGGATTACTGATGTACAAAATTTCAACAAGTTTTGTGTTTGTGAAAATGTTCACAATATCAATACAGTGCACTACATTCATTAAAGGTTTTTATTATACTGGACAACGCATACAATTATTGGTCTGTCTGTATCATTTATTGCCTTTAATGTACTGAGGAGGTACGGTAGTTGATTTTTTTTCATATTGAAAGCATGGCCGCTGTTTGCCTTTCAAAATGTGTTACTTGTGAAGACCTCAGAGCAGCAATAAGGTATTGGTGCCTTTAAAAGAAACTATGGTAGACTATATAACACAAGCAGCTGAGGCCCTGTTCAGGGCTGAACACCATTATGGTGCCTGCCTCACAAGACAATTGTTTTACTGATGAAGTGCAGCCTTGGAAGTCTTGGAAATCTGAGCCCAACTTTTCTTATCCTATAAGGGTTAGGCAAAACTAGAGGGCCAAGTGCCACAGACATTTTCTTTATGGAGTGCCACTTTCCACTGTGCTTTGTGTATGGTGGAGTTATGACCTAAACTTCTAGCCATGAAGGCAGATGTTCTTTGTTCCTCAACAGATGTCTCCTTGCTTTGTTTACCAGTTTTATGGCCTTATGCTGAACTACAGGGACATCCCATCTCATAGACCAGATTACGCCTGGCATATGCCTTGACAATAAAGTTGCTTTCTACTGCAGGATTTATTTGACCAGAATGAGGATGGGGATTCTTCTTCCACCTCCAGTTTACCTCTTTTTATTTTTTTTAACGAGTCGTATGAATATTAGAGCAAGCACACATCTCGGGGGTTCTGGAAGCCTGTTGCAAATAAAAAACCTAGCTCTTACTTTTAAAGCTTGGGAAAGGGGCTTATTCAGTTAGTTATACAGTTGCAATGATAATTTCTTGGTAGGAACATTACTCTGGGTGCAAATAACAATAAATCATTTTAGCAATACAACAAATGTTCCATAAGGTATAAGAACCACAAGTATAAAAAAGACAAAATATTTTCATAACTACAAATATTGAATTATCTAGGTAGTCTTACAATACTTACCTACTAATATGTCATCTGGTGAATTAGGTATCTGAAAATTATTAAACACAGCAGAATTGTGTCAAAATGTAAGAGCCAGGGAATATATATATACATGGTGTTGCAGGGATTTGAGTGCAATGTGTGTGCTATCAATGGCTCCCATTACTCTGGGAAATTCAGCAATGTCATAAAACACCCTTTTAATATTTTGCAACTGCTCCTGATTAAGTGGGATGCTGATATAATTGTTAACCCTCTTTATCAAGTCACCTGTGATCCTTTTAAATGACCCAGAGACATAGAAGGACAATGCTGCCAAGCCAACACCTTCATATGCAGGGGTACGCACGGCCCCTTTTCGTATGCAATTCAAGGTTATCCTACAGAGTCTGGGTCGACAAAATGCCCTATACAGACTCAATCAGGTTTTTTGATCAACTGGTCGGCACCGCAGCCGGGGTCTGTCAATCTCAGGCTTGCACTCAAGCTCTAAAATTAAATTTGCTGCGACTGTTGCTCCAACTGCTGCCACTCCCAGCAAAACCATTCTGTAGTTTGTTTAGTTTATTTTTTTTTTTAACACCAAATAACTTGAATACTGTTTCAAGGTGAGTTATATACTTTTTCGTTAATTAAAACCCTCCTTTTCCAAGTGCAAATTAACTCCTGATAAATTACAATTAGCACGGATCTCCTTTTAAATTCCCAAAAAATAATAGTCCCAAGAAGCACTGCTCGTTAAGATATTAATATTATTTTGTAAATCAACATAATTTTGGAAATCAGGCATAACGACTGCTTGAAAATGCCAAAACAACGCTACATAACGATTTGGTGACTAACATTGGTGTTATCATTTACGACCTTTTAAAAATTCAGCCCTCAATGTATAATCTCTGATATAAATCATACCATGCTGTATGTGTAAAGCACGGAAGAAACAATAATAAATGGATTGCAGTCCAAATAATAAACACACGTTATCCACCCACAATAATACAAAACACGGTCTCCAATCTGGGTGCGTGCAGTAGTGCTCGTGGTGGGTGATAACAATTAAACAGTGACTGTGGTGTAGTGTTTTTCCGGGTAGTTCTGGCCCAAGGCGACAGCTCCGGAGACGTGTTAGCCGTCTAGGTTTACAAAAACAAAAGACAATTACTAACAGCAGCAAAACTAACAAAACACTCACAATTTCTTTCTCTTAGTTTTTAGGAGTTTCTCCCGGTCCTTCCAGTTCCTTGTCTCTCAAACCAAGTGAAGGAAAAGATTTGCGATTCTGCGTCCCCTTTATGCTATCACGCATGACCCCTTGGTAAACAAGTGCAGCTATCTCTACTATCTGCAGCTGCTACTTCGTTTCCCTTCTGGGTCAATACACTCCTGCAACAGAGTCTCGCCTTCTTCCAGACTGACCAACTTCCCGGCCCGGGGAAAGAACTGTCAGGCCAGCCCATCCAAAGAACTTTACTTTCACTGCTTAGCACCCTCACAGGTCGGGAGGGATAATTACAACCAAAACTCATTGTATTTCTGTCACACATTCCTACTCTAATAGTCTCAAAAGGTGAGACTGTGGAAACAAGGCTTAATGGGAAGCTGGACACCTAAACCTCAGCAACCATCAAATCCAGGTCCAGCATCCTTTAGCTAACCAACTAGTACACATTACAACATACATTTAAACTATAATTGTTTTACTGTGAAATAATCTATTAGGAAGTCACAGACATTTATTAGCCAGAACATAGTTATTGTTGGTGATAGTCAACTGGGGAATTGTAAAGCTGGTCCCCCTTCTTGGTTTTCCTTCCCGTCGTTTTCCCCACTGGCTCTGGCAACAATTTTCTCTTGCAGAGCCTTCTATGTGACAAAAATGACTGAACAGATCTTTTAAGCAACCACCCTAAAACAATACAAAATATTCTATATTAATTTATTATAAGGTTTAGTTCGAGTGTTTAAGTTTTTTTTTAAGTTTGCTCTTTAAACTCTTTAATTTTCACCCAAACCATACTGTAGGTACATTTGTAAAACATCCAGATCTTTTGTGCTAAGATTCGTACATATTAAAAAGGGTTGCATTAGTTATAATTGGGCAATATCAAAAACAGGTGATTCCAGATACAGTGAAACACACAAGGTATCTGAAATTCCATTGGTTTCAGGATTACATCTTTACAATCTTACCCTGTCTTCAGTCCCAAAACACTAATTAGTACTTAAAAACAGGCCACACTGTAAACAGGGGTTGCTCATTCAGTAAATGAGAGTACATAGCTTTGCATCTGTGGTTGTTGCTTCCAGTCTTTTTTTTATATACATAGCCCAGGAAGAGACTGTCACGTATGTCCTTCAGAAGACTTACTGCATTGTAAGTCGTTGATTCCTGGAAAATGAAACACTGTGTGATTAAATAGGGAAACTACAAATCTGCCTGCCATTGATGACAACAGGGCAAGATAAAGCAGCCTTCAGGGTGATTCATATCAATAGATTAGATGCCAAGGGTTATGGCTGTAAGGTAAATTGATAGATATTTCCATTTGCACTGATAACATGGCTCTTGTCATCTATCCCAGGATTTATTCACACTCCCCTGTTTTAAAAGCACTTCAGGTGTGTGTCTTCATCTGGTAGAATGTGTGTATATGACACGGGTGCTATTACATCTCTGTTGGATTTCTTTCAAATCTCTCAGATCTAATAAAATTATATTTCGACACGCTGTTTACTAGCATGAATATTGCCTTATTAATTCAGCACGGAATGCTGTTACATTTAAGATAATGAGATACTTGGACTTTGCTAGATACATAAAACGTAGTTTCTTTCAAGCACTTTTGGCACAACATGAATATACATGATCTGATCTGTTGAATTGTTTAAAATGCTTTTGTGTAACTTTTAAAGTACTTCATACAACATTACTTTTTTTAAAAATTTGGAATCGGCAATTATTTTTTCTCATTTTGTCTCCAATTTGGAAAGCCCAATTATTTAGTTTCAACCCGGCTCACCGCTGCCACCCCCGCACTGACTCGGGAGAGATGAAGACGGACAAACGCGTCCTCCAAAACATGTGCCCTCACCAGTCCTCTTCTTTCCACTCTGCAGGTTCGCTATGCGGCCACCTCAGAGCTACAGTGTCGGAAGACCATGCAGCTACGGGCAACTTACAAGAAGACCCGCAGGCACCCAGCCAGTCTACAGGGGTCGCTGGTGCGCTGTGAGCTGAGGACACCCTGGCTGACCTAAGCCCTCCCCACACAGGTGGCACTCGGCCAACTGTGCGCCGCCCCCTGGGAACTCCCGTCTACAGCCGGCAGTGGAATAGGCTGGACCTAACCGGTAACCTCCAGGCTATGTGGCGCATCCTGCACTCCATGAGAAGTGCCTTTACCGGATGCGCCACTCTGGAGCCCGAAAACATTACTATAATACTTTAGTTTTGCAGAAAATACTTAAGAACCAGTGTTAAGTCATGAAATTCATGTTGTCAAAAAAAGTAGTGTAATGATGAAGCTTCTGGTATATAGCATTTTCTAATAATATACTATAATATAATGAACCTGACTACATGAAGCATGGTGACAGAACAATTGGGCTGTTGGAAATAATTACTCAAGGTAAACAGTGGTCTTTAGAAACATAATTACATGTTTGGACTTAGATGAGTTTGATGTGAAATAAATTAATTGCTGTTTGCATTCCGAATTGGCTAAAAACAAATATTTAGTTCCTGAAATAAATTTCACACCTGCCTAACACAAACCACCTAACTAGTTTCAGTGTTTTCACCAGATAACTCTATATGACTGTTGGGATCAGCCACAGATAAGTTATTAGAAGTTATTTTTCATCTTACAATCAATCGAGGGTAACAACTGCACAACTGAATTCTACCAGTAATGCTTGCAGAAGCATCAATCCCATTTCTAATATAGGGGGCTCCCTCCAGGTGGTCAACTTCTTATATGGACTGACAATATGGCCTCAGAATCAGAGCCACTTTCTAAAAAAAGAGACGCTTTTGAAAACAACCTAAAGATCTCGCTCTAGTAGGACCAGCTCTTTATAAAGGCTTTTGCCTGTGTTGTCGATGACACTGTTTTTCACAATTGATGTAACTGGTCCGGGGGTGCAAACTGTTTTGAAAGTTTAGCACCAGAGAGCCTACTTGTGCTAAATTATCAAAACCTGGCCTAATCAAGCCCCGCTCACAACTTCACACACAATATGAACCACCTCTCCTGTGTATGTAGATGAGTGTGGGTGGGTAATGTGAGTAGTCCAGACCCACTGAGAAATCATTATTAATGGTTGCTAAGGAATCATTTTAAAAAGATGTGCATGTCTACTGGTGCCAGAATTCAATCTTACTGGCGCTATATGATTTGCACCCCTGCTGGTCTCATCCAGTCACATTAATTACCTTCTTGCTAATCAGATATATATGACACAGTTTTCTTTAGGAGTGGTTATTTAAAGACTTGCTGGCTGCCAATCTTTAACTTTCATTGCTGCCTCTGAACAACATGAAACAAGAGTGAGGTCTGTTTGTTTATGCCACTTCAATGACCTCTTGAGTATTCCAAAGCATATTGACTTACACTCTAACAAGATGGACTCTAAACTTTAGTCCTTTCACTCACTTGTATGTTAGGTATCAGTATGGGAACAAAAATGGGGCCCTCTTATGCCGGTCTTTTTATGGGATGGATCGAAAGTTTTTCAACAGTACAAGGGACATACACCAATGTTATATCTTAGATTCATTGACGACATATTTGGCATCTCCGATAACACTAATGAAGATTTAATAGATTTCATACATTTTATAGACCAGTTTCATCCAGCTCTAAAGTATACATGGAACATTTCTAAACAAATTTCTTTCCTAGACATTACCATCACAGTTTCTAATTGTACCATCAATACTACAATCTTCTACAAAGAAACAGACTCTCATTCATATCTAAGATACGACTCCTCACACCCCAAAGCTTGTTGCAACTCCATTCCATACTCCCAATTGCTAAGACTGAGATGCATTTGCAGTGATGACAGTGATTTTTTGAATAAAACAAATGACATGTGTGCATTTTTCAGAAACTGTGGTTTTCCAGACACTATACTTAGAGATGCTCAGTTAAGGGTATTGACAATAAACAGAAAGGATGCCTGTACAAAACCAAAACACAGAATACCAACAATCGTATTCCCCTTGTTCTTACATATCATCCTATGAACAAAAAAGTACAACACATCATACAAAGAAATTTTAGCATTCTTCAAGATGATCCTTCTACAGCTCCTATTTTCAATAACTCTCCTCTAATGTAATACAGAAGAGACAAAAATCTAAGAGAGCATCTGGTCCACAGTAACATCTGACCCAATCTGGACAGTCTTAAGGGTACGTTTCCATGCAATAGGTCACGCTGTGCAACTTGCAAATACATTCACAGCAACACAGTAGTTAAGGGAGCAAAATCCTCATTTACTATCAGTAATACTTTTTCTAGCATTAGTAAAGGAATAGTATATTGCATTGGCTGCATCAAATGTAACAAGCTATATAAACAAAACGACGCTTGGCTGATCGCTTCGTGGAACATCTGAGAAGTATACGTATTAACACCTGTACCTTTCCTGTCGCCAGACACTTTAACAGAATTGATTTGTAATCAATTATTCTACCTTTTTAAGTACTGAAATATCCTTTTCTCTTTTTTCTTATATATATATATATATATATATATATATATATATATATATATAAAGTTGTGTCTGTGTGTTTTGGACATAGTAATAATAATAACACAAATTACACATTTTCAACAACTCAAGATTCAACATGGATAAACCAGGGTCTTGGGTTGAGTTCTTAAAAGTGTCTTTAATATGATATGATTTACAAGAAGTTTTCATTGTCTCTGTCAACAGAGCTTCTGCTAGAGGCTTGAAGTAGGCTCATAAAGGGAATGATCAGAAGAAAGTGTGTGTGTGTGTGTGTTTGTGTAGGGGGGAGGGGGGTCACAGGTCAGTTTAAGTGTTGGCTGAACTATTATGCATTTAATCAAAGCTAAAATAACTGTAACTTACAGTATATGTGTTTATGGTTTTTCATTCAAAGGAGCTATGATTCAGAACCCATTTTAATTTTAGCACCTGACTTAACACCTTCATTTTATTTTCTGTATTGTTCTTGACAAACTGTTTTCTTTCATTGCACTGCATATTCTGGAGCTCCTGGCTGATAGTCGGGAGAGCAGAAGAAACAATTCTGGAAAAGGTGAAGCATACAGCAGAGGAAGCAGTTTTGTGAAATGTATTAGTTATCATACTAATTTAAACTAAGCCTATGGACAATGCTAATTTAATGTACCATGGACATGTTAAAGGTGTATTTTTCAACCAGACAGATGTATAAACAGAATTTATAGATTCCTAGATGTAGTTTCAAAGTTGTTAATGCTGTAGACTTGAGATTCACTGTAGGGATAATCAAGTTAAACATGCTGAAACAGACAATTTGAGATTCAGGCAACCCCTCTGAAAGCTTTTAATTATTTTCAATTTGTTACGGACTTCAAAAAGTCTCCAATTAATCAGTAATTATTACTAGAAATTGGTAGCACTTTAAGTTAAATATTTCAATCTGCATCTAAATCCTTTAAATACAGGGTTCTCTGCAGGTTTCAGGGGTAAGAAAGGTCACATCACAAACAGACCAACTCAGTTCTTCATTTATTTTGTACCTGCTCAGCAGTGTAACAATACACTAATGTCATGATACATGTCACAATATGCAGATATGATGCATACAAATATCAAATGATCAATTAATGATGAATTATTATGTTAAAAAACAAAAAAAAGAAATGGAAAGTTAGGGAGAGTATGCATTCATACAAACTATAAAATACACCTATTCTTCATTCAAGGACTACTTGGTGAACAACAATGAATAATTTGTATCACGATACAAACAATTCATACCTCTATTATGATATTATTAATTTCTTAGCAGACGCCCTTATCCAGGACGACTTACAATTGTTACAAGATATCACATTATTTTTTACACATTATTTTTACATACAATTACCCATTTATACAGTTGGGTTTTTACTGGAACAATCTAGGTAAAGTACCTTACTCAAGTGTAGAGCAGCAGTGTCCCCCACCTGGGATTGAACCCATGACCCTCCAGTCAAGAGTCCAGCGCCCTAACCACTGCTGCTCTTACTCCACACTTTTCTTCAACCATTGTTTGGATTCAATGTATTGGAAATCTACAAGATGTTGTATTATAATAAAGGTGGTTATTTAATGCAAGGTTGACCTGACTAAATATAAAGCTTGCAAGGTCCTCAGGTAGGAAATCTATAGTATCATTTCAGTAGTTCGGGACAAACCACAAAATGTTTTAGTACAAATATTTATTGAGGAGAATGCGGAGTATGCAATTTTAAAGTATGTTATATATACACATTCATTTGGCATCAAACCTAACTTGGTTCGAAGGCTTACTGCCTGACCGACTGGATGAGGCAGAGACCCCCATAGACAAAACCTAAATGTTTTTTTTTTTTTTTTTTTAAAGGTGGAGATGGGGAGGTGGTGTGTTACGATGAAATTAAAGCACAAATGAGAGGTAAGTGAAGAGGGTATTTATAGTGCTAACAATCTTAATTAGTTAATGCGTAAATTGAATGATTCAATTTCGTGACGCAGAGACTGGTGTCTGACCCTCCTCCCAAACTTTAGTTATAAACTTAATTTCAGTAGTTCGGGACAAACACCAATCACAAAATGTTTTAGTACAAATATTATTGAGGAGAATGTGGAGTATGCAATTTTACAGAGAAGTATGTTATTGTAACAGAAAGACAATGATTCTTGGTGGTAAATCTCCCTCCCGACCTTGTGAGGGCGCTAAGTAATGGGAACAGAGTACTCTGGACTACTTGGCCTGACACTTTGTTCCGAGGGTTAAAAGGAAGCTTCTATCTCCACTGCCAGAGGAGCTGGAGATACCTCCACCACCAGAAGGAGAGGAGCTGCATTTGCTTCTGCCCACACCTCCCATGGTTGCCTGTCCCGCACCTCCCGGACATGCCTGTTCGTCTAAGGTGTTCAAAGAAAATAAAGGCCAGCAATTCATTTGTATTCATATTGAAAACAAAGACTGTGTGCAAAAACAGATATGTGGAACAACAGCCTCTCTACAGGAAGTGTTTACAGCTTCAGATTTGAATGTGAATACATTTGAAAGCTATTTCTAAATGACTCAAGGGTAGCATTTAAATGGTTTTTTTCAGGGTAAATTATGCTCTCTGTGTTACAGTTTGTTTTACAATTACGGGTACATATCTTTAATATATACAGTATATATACAGTATACACATTTATTTAGCATCGAACACTTGATTTGAGGGCTCGCTGCCTGACCGACTGGATGAGACAGAGACCCCCATAAAGAACAAGCAGGTCTCAATGCTGCAAGTAGTACTGTATATAGCCCACTTGAAGGTTTAGCCAACCTTTAACAAATGATCGTCAGTGCGTAGGAGAGGAAAACAAAACCCCAGTTGGGAAATAAACCTCTGGGAATCCATGGCTGATCCGATTGCCCCTCCTCCGGGCAGGCTACTAACGCTTAAGAGCACATTCTGTAATATTTTTTCTAATGTAAACTTGGTAAGCACTGGAGGACCAATGACCTAACCGTTTGATAAGGGAGTCTGGAACTCCGTGGAGAGAAGCTGAAGAAGCTGCTACGATTCTGAAGGAATGACCGGAGAACTGCTCAGCTGCGAATCCAGACCTGGAAAGAATCTGGGGAAGGTGAAAGGAACCAATGGCGGGTGACGATTGTTCTGTTTTCATTAATAAACAGCGGGTCTGAGGGTGATGCACCCTGAGAAAGACGGAGATGGAGATAAGAGAGAAAGGGTTTGTAGGGGCCAACATGGAAGTTTAATTTAAACAAATAGATTAGGGGACCCTTTCCTTCATGGTCAGTTTTACTTCTTTTGAGCAGCAAGGGAAAGGGTATCAGATGAGGTGATTGATAGATCAAAGATACAGGGGTAAATCTGGGGGTTGAATTTATTTGAGTGCGATGTAAACTCTGAGCACCTAAGGAACCCAAAAAAGGCTAGGAGAAAAAGGGCTTCTGAGGTTTTATCTAAAAACTGGGAGGAGTAGCCGGAGTGGATCAATGAGATGCACTGGGAGAGAATGTTAATGGTGACAGGTAGGCGAGCAGGGGGAGAAGGAGATTCCGATCATTGAAGCCCTTTCAGGATTAGTGAAATTTGTGAGTTGCTGAGTGTAGAGCTGGGGGGTGCCGAAAATGAGTTTGTGGAAAAGCTGGATGCCGGAAATTGAAACTTTGATGGAGGAAACTCTTATAGCTCTATTCTTAAGGGACATAATAAAGGATGATACTACAGGCATTGAAAATGAAGGGAAGGGAATGTTGAATGCAATGTGAACATTTTTAAAGAAATTCCAGGATGACCAGTACGTTTGCAGTGAGCGGGGAGCGATGCTGAGAAGAGTTGTTTCTTGAGCCTGCAGAACCAGGGAATGCAACAGGTGGCTCACAGGAATGTCAGGTCTGAAAAGAGAGGAATCTGAGTTGGAAGGATGTCGGCTTCAGGAGCTAATGCTCTGAATCTCTGCATTTGGAAACGAGAAAGAGAATCAGCGATTACATTCAGGTGGCCGGGAATGTGTTGAGCTCTGAGAATTAACTGATGAGTAACAGATAAACAGGTACTCCTTCTGAATATTCTCATTATATGGTGGGAGGATGAACAACCTTTGTTAATGATTTGGACTGTAGCTGAATTATCTGAGTAGAAAAGAATGGATTTTGGGGCCCAGGAAGACCCCCAAAGGAATGCGGCTACAGCGACCGGATACATCTTGTACAATGACGAGGTTATTATATCTTGAATTTAAATGAAAATAACTGGACTTGCCACTGTATGATTAGTGGTCTTATTCAAATGCTTATGATAAACCCCTATACTCTTTGTCAAAAACTTTGTTAACACACATTTGTATATGAAGTTAAACTGACCCATTGACAACACACTGAAAAGGTAACATAAGAGAGACATATATTTTTTTGACCCAGGTTAATATAATTAAATAGATTTGGTGTTACATATTAAAAACATCTCTCATATATACACATATACTTGTATTATATTATAGCAAGGATTCTGTGAACTTTGGTCCACCTGACTTTTTACAAAAAGGAGGAGTTGGAAAAAGAGAGCAATGAAATCATGTTCCAATATTTTTTGGCAAGAAGTTATATCCAATCAGTTTTGAAAAAGGAGTTGACCAGATCCTTCTAGAATGTATCATTAACTTAAAGATAAGAAATGTCGAGGTTAAGGTGATGATTAGATTTGCTTGGGACCTGATGTATTCAATGGAGGGAAAATCCTATAAAAACCAAGGTAAAACCCCAGTCAAGTATCGCGCGACTTGCTAACTACAAGTTGTGTGGTCCATGCTCTGAGGATCTCTGAAAAACTGATTGCTGTTTGGTCGTATTCACAAGTCTCTGCCTTTTGAAGACAGTTCTTATTTTTCAATATATCCTACACTACACTTCCATATACTGGAAGGTAAGCATATATTTGAATTTAATATGTCTTTTGTATTGATGCATTGCTATAAGGTATAGAAATTATGTTTTAGTCTTAAGAGAGTGATATATATATATTGAATGTTCTAGAATTTAGCAGTGGCCGTTTTTAGCTTTATGCAAATATATATAATTAACCATATCTGCATTACTGTATTGAAGTACTAATGCTGTTAAACCTGTAAAGGCACCAGATCGCCTGGACTGCTTATTACTTGGGATTTACGGTGGACTGCGCAACCAACCAATCCAATTTTTACTATAAGCATTTAATAGACCGAAGGGGCACTACTACTGCCCTGATTCGTTAAAACTTCAAATTAAATGAGTCTGTGTGATTTTCTTGAATATTAAAAAGTTGTCTGGACATATAGCCCACCCAGTGCAATAACAAAAACACTACAGGAGTTTAAAACATCTCTGTCCTCCTTGAACGTCTCCCCTGAGTTTCAGAGTGTGCTCAGAGCATATATATATATATATATATATATATATATATATATATATATATATATATATATATATATATATATATATGAATAAAGAGTATGTGCGAGAATTCTGACAGTACGTAGATAATGCTGGAGCCTGGGGATCATCCCGTCTCTGGTGTCGGTGGTTGTAGGGGGACGAGTGGCCAATCGGGAACTGCGGCAGACAGGAGAGCAAGCCTGTTGTTGTGCTGGGCAATGCAGAAGAGACAAGGGACCCGGTGATGGTGCTGGGGAAGCAGAAATCTGAGCAGAGAAGGCGGGAGTTGTGAATATCGCCGATCAGAGCTGTCGTGGAGTTGGTAGATCAGGCACGGGAGGAGGTGGTTGAATTGGTTAAGGATCTCTTGGCTCCTGGTAAATGGCAAACAAATCATCATCTAATAAAATGGAGTAATCGAGGGCGTTCTCATTGGTGAGTGTGGTACGATGAAATCAAAACACAAATGAGAAGTAAGTGAAGAGGGTATTTATAGTGCTAACAATCTTAAAGTCCATATCTCACATAGAAAATCATTTTTTGGCTTTGTGATCGTATTTGGTTTACTTTCACAATGAGCAAGAAATTAAATCTCCATGATTGATTTTAGAGCACTGAGAGACGTAAAACTATCAATAATTCCGGAAAATACCGACAACAGACCGATGATGCACAAAGTTGGTGTGACGTCACAAGAGGAACACATACCAGGAACAGATGAGAGATATACATGGCTTCAGACTGTGAAAGCGATCATTACGAATTTCTCTGATGTTTTGAGTAGTCTGTATTACAGCGGGAGTGTGGTGTGTAATGAAAGAAATTGTGGGGAGGAAGAATAAGTGGTTTGAGGCCCGATTCCGAACTGTTTTGAACCTCCAGCAGGAGAAAATAACCACGCTGGCATGAGGAACCCAAGCTACACGCCCCCTGTCTGCAGGTTGGCAATTCTGAATGTTGTTCTTGTATACAGTTAACCCCAGCTAGCAGTTCATTTATGGCAATAAAAAAAAAGTGTATTTCTATATTTGTTTATTGTCATGTTTATTTTCTTTGGGGAATTTTGGTCCACAGAGTTTATTTGTAAAGGTATACTGTATAATGATAATTATGATAATAATAATAATAATAATAATAATAATAATAATAATAATAATAATAATAATAATATCTGACATCTGAAAAAAAAAATGCAACACTTGCAGAAAACTGAGAGGGGCTGGAGTAGCTGTATTGAGAGGGGCGGGAGGAGCATCTGCCCTAGATGGCCCAGTAACCTCGCCCTCTCGGTCACTGCGTTCCAACTCCCTTTGACTGGCATTTGTTACCATCCGAGTGCTCTCCCACCAGACCCCAGTCTTGTTTCAGTGATGCTCCCTCCCATTTTGCAGTCCTTCTCTCTTTATTCGTTTTTCTAGGATGGAAAATAGGAGAAAACATTTCAGCTTGAAAAGGAAACACATCACCAATTCGCCCTCTTTTCTTTTTTTTTCTGCCACGTTTACGTGTGCGGCTGAGACTGCCATTAGTTGTATTAATTATTTGAATTTTGGCCAGTCTCAGCCTAGAATAATTGGGTGTGGCAACCTTTCCACCACCCCTACTACCAGGTGACGTTTTATCGGTCCTACCGATAAATATACTTTTAGTGTGGGGTATGCCGCCGTGTCTCCATGGATACAGGAGATGGCCACCTGACCTCGTGACTGCCACGACACACTGCCCAAGACAGCAGCTCTAATTAAGCTTTGCTCACACCCTGTGTCCACTAATGTGTGGGTTTTCACATTTCCTAAAACCATATCAATCATACAAGGCCCCTCCCGACCATTTTCCCCGCGCTTACCTATCTCAGGTGCCCAATTACACGTGGCCACGTCACACTCCATGGCAGCGGGGCATGACCTGGCCAGATGTCCCGGTTGGTTGCACCTAAAACAAGTTGGGGGGACAGAAGGGGCAATGGTTAGATATCTGTCCCGTTGCTGGTATGGCAACGGGGCAGGGGCAGCACCTTTAACCCAGCTGGGGGCCAACCTTGGTCTCAATGAAGGGGAGGCAAGCAGGCCCATTGGGGTTGGTGGTCTCAGAGGTCTCGGTCCCTGGGCTGATGGTGGTGGTGGTGGAGGAGGAAAGAGAAGAAGGGCGCGGCTGCTCTGAAGGGCGGGAACCGACAGTATCCCTGTCTGGGCGGAGACTAGGGAGTCCTCATAGTCCTCTGCCAGTTTCACGGCGTCCTCCAGGGTGTGGGGGTTGTGGCGTCGTATCCAGGCTTGGGTATTGCCGTCGACCACATGGCAGAATTGCTCCACAACCACTGCCTCCCCCATTTGCAGGCTGGTTTTCTTGTCGGGAGTTAGGCAGTGTACCATGTGGTCACACAACCGCTCTGCAACCACTCTGGGGCGTGTCTCCGGGGATCTTCAGTACTCCCTGAACCGTACCCGGTGAGTCTCTGCCGTAATGTTGAGGCGATGGAGGGTGGCCAGCTTGACCAGGTGGCGGCGATGACATCGCTCATATCCTGGTAGGCTGCCTGAGCCTCCCCGATCAGGCAGTGTTCCAGCTGGCTCTCCCAGAACTCCTGCGGCCATGACACGGTGGTGGCTAGCCGCTCAAACGTGACCAGGTACGCCTCTGGGTCATCCTCTGCCATCATCTCCATCGCCCGAGCCATTGCTGGTGTTCCTGTAGTTGCTGGCGCTGTGGAAAGTGCCAGCCCTACCCGTTCAATGAGTGCAGTGTAGCGCTCCTCCCTCCTTCTCTCCTCTGTCTCCCGTCTGCTGTCCAGCACCTCCAACAGCTCTGCCAGTGCGTTGCGGTCCATGATCCCACGTGTGACAAAGTGGCTGAGTGGGAACAGGTGCAGGAGTGATGCAGTGCAGTAATTAAACAGACAGAGCCTTGTAATCCAGTTTGGAACAGTGAACTTTATTTTATATTCCAGGTCTGGTGACCTAAACAATAATCCCCCGGCAATACACAACAATGTTTACTGCACAGGGTAAACAATAACGGGATTGCAGTCCCAACTAATAAACACAAAATCTGACCCACAATAATACATACATGGTCACCAGTCCTGAGTGCGTGCAGTAGTGCAGTTTATTTAGTGACTACTGGTGAAGTGCCGTTCTGGTTTAGTGCTGGCCCTTGGCGACAGCTCCGGAACTGTGTTAGCTGTCTGGTAATGTGCAAGACAAGACAAGACAATTACAAGACAAAACAAACAAAACACGGTTCTTTTTTACTTTTGGAATGGGGTCTCTCACAGTCCTTCTCAGTTTATTTACAAAAACCGGTGCGAAGGAACAGATTACGATTCTCCGTACCCTTTTATGCTGTCACACATGACCCCTTGGTAAACGAATGCAACTGCCTCTCCAATCTACGGCTGCCATGTTGTTTCCCTTCCGGGTCAATGCGTTATTGCAACGGAGTCTCGCCCCCTTCCTGGCTGGCCAACTTCCCTTGCACCCTGGGAAAGAACTGTCAGGCCAGCCTGTCCAAGGAACTCTGTTCTCGCTGCTTAGCGCCCTCACAGGTCGGGAGGGAGATTTACAACCAAGAATCATTGTATTTCTGTCAAAGTGACATATGGACTTTATGATTCAATTTGGTGACGCGGAGATTGGTGTCTGACCCTCCTCCTGAACTTTAGTTATAAACTTCATTAATACAGTTCCTAGTACGTATTTATTCATTAGTCAATCTACAAGCCAATTACCGGCAAGTTCCCATCAACCTATTACATATAAAAACCTACTTTGCAAACGCAATCTGCCGTGCTTCGAATTACCACCTCCCCAGCAACAACAACAACAACAACAACAACAACAACCACCACCACCAACTCACTCCCAGCCATGTCCGGAGGGAGTGGTATACGATGCTCCTGTTCCTAATATTTTTTGTTCACTGGGATGAACACGTTGCATAGATTTTTTATTTTACCGTAATGCTCCAAAGGATGAGGCTGTGCTCTAACTATTTTTATTCTACTTTTTATTTTTCTTCAATCATTGTTTGGGTTGAATGTTTTGGAAATCTATAATATTTTGTAATATAATAGAGGTAGTTATTTAACGCAAGATTGACCTGACCGAAACAGGTTATAAGGCAAGTAATACACAGCAGCTTGCATCACAAGGAAATGAGAAGGAATAGAACCGTGTGTAAAGGAATATACGGTGGAGTTACAGTAAGAAAAAGGCTTAGCCATTATAAACCAAAGAACACGATAGAAGCCTTTCAAACTAAAGTATCTCTTACAGAAACCATTGTGACTAATAATCAGAGAAGCAGTTTGGCAAAAAACAGCTTGACAAGCAAAAACATCAATCAAAGAAATGACTATGGTTTTGCTGACATCAGAGCTATACTTACTATGTCTTATATATGTTAACAGCTTGTCTTTATGGAAACCTGAACTGGGTGTAACCCACAAGGTCAATCCAAGAACTTGACAAATTTAGCTTCTGCTGTATTAAACACTACACAGAACTTCCTCTATGACAAGTAAATTGTACACCAGCCAATAGGCAGTATCTTTAATACCAAAAAAGAAATAAAAACTGGCCCGCAGTAGCTATTTAGTTTCTATTTAGTTTGTGGATTTCAGCAGGGAACAAAAAATTGCCTTGCTTTTCAAAAAAGACACCACATCCTGGAATGCTGCTGTTGTGGCTGAAGACCTAGTAGGGTATTTTTGATCTACTGACCTCATTGAAACCTGCCTGTTTAAATTTGAGGGTCAACTGTCAAATACTGTGAACAGCCAAAACATAAGTTTCAATTTAAGTTGAATATTGTATGTAACCAAAATGATTCTTAAGTAATGTAGTAGACTCGTACAGTGCATACAAAAAATGATGGCACTTTAGATCTGGTCTGGATTATTCCCTGGTCACCTGTCTCATTTCAAAATGGTCATCATGAAGAACTCTAACAAAACTTCCTTGACTTCTACACTGCTTGTGGATATAGAATACTAACCATGTATTTAGTATTCCTGTGACACTTCACTAAGCATATAATTGCAAACATGTGTGTGTTGAGGAATTATAATTCATGGCATTTTTATTGTGCTTACATAATTTACAATATCCCCTACAGAGAGAAAGAGGACCTTTACAGGCAGCTGCTATAAGTTAAAGACAATGCTCAAGAATCTGTGCAAAATTGTATTTTGTAATTGCATTACTGTAGCGTCAAAACAGTAGATAATTGCTCAGTTAATAAATAAATAAATAAACAAATGAGCTTGATAAGGTTTATCAAATGGCATGTTACGATTACCTCTTGTTCTTGTTTCTTGTGGGAAACAGAGGTTTTGATAGGAGGTTACAAGTGGTATTTATCTACACTGAAAACTATACTCAATAAATCCCGCTGCTAAGTACAGGAAACAAACAGCAGCTGAACTAACGACCTCTTCGGCACACTAACCCTGTCACTTCACCAAGAAGGAAGCCAAGATATACTGTAACAAAATGCCTTCAGTGGGAACAGCAAACAGGATGGTACTGCCCAACTGGCTGCCACACTAGACCACCCTCCATCCTCCAGGTGTTCAGAAAGACATTTATTTTAAAAAAAATGGTTTCAAGTCACATGAACTGGAAGAGACAAACCACACCTGGAACTGCTGAAGTGACAAACCCAGACTAGGCTCAAGTCTTCGAAGCGCTGTTGATTGCTTTGGCCCACCCACACAGACAGTACGAAAAATACTGTCAAGTTACTGTCAATATACTGTTGTAGGGCAGAAAATAATCAATTTGAATTACTTCCACTGTGTTTGCAATGTGGGGTCTACACCTTTAAATAACAGGTTTGAATTAATGCACAATTGCATTTGGACTATTGGGGTTCTTGAATATGTATTGGGGTTGACCTTTGTATAGGGGATACAGGAAGTGAGCATGAGTGCTCTGTACTCTTCCTAATACTGTTAAATAAAGCCTTTTGAACCCACTTATTGTGTATCGACAATTAATACACAAGCCTTAAGGATGGCAGTTGTTGCCCGTGATCATGCAGTGGTCTGACGGTCAACAAACTTACTGCTGACAAGTTGGCAAATTTGGGCGCCAACATTTTGCAAACCAATCATAACAATGTTTTTTTGTCATGTGTATTTTGTCACGTGAATAAAAATTTTATCAGAAAGGAAGGGTACTGTTGCTGTGCTTCTAGTACTAACAGATGAAACTGAGGAAGAATGAAAAAAGAGAAAAATAATTTGCGGTATTTTGTGACATAAAAAGCAAATTTTATGAAAGTCTATTAGCCTTATTTCTAAATCATGCGTCCAACTCTGAAGCAAGATTGGCTGGAATATATTTTGTTGCCTTCGTGTCTGAAAAATAGAACCGAGTCCTATTCTGGGCAACACATTGCCTGAATGTTGCCCAGTTGTCGACTGCATGTGGATGGGGCTGGTCACACAAGGCAACACGTGGGTGACAACTGTCATGCCGTCAACAACAGTTGCTCATGTGACCTAAAAGCGTGACTGAACCAAATTTGTGAATTATCAAATTGTGAAATAAATTCTGTATGTGTACCACCATCTCTGTAATGTGTTGGACATACATGAATAAAACTTCCAAGTCCCACAGACAAACATTTCACACTATACTGGAATAGGCATACACACACAAAAAAAATAACTAGCCAGTTGGTTATTAAAGCATTTGATCTTTCATGTTCCCATGATGAAGAGGGTGTTTTCAGTATGTGTAATGGCTCTTCTGCAATTACAAGCCCATTCATGCCTTTTTCATAGATAAAAGCAAATGCATCTAAAGAGACATACGTCTAAAAGCTGGATATGTTTAAAGGCACGATAACCTCATGGGTCATTTTTATGGAGTCTACTACTGTGAAACTGTGGGCTCCTAATTTAAAGTGTTTGCATAGGCACAGGGTCAGTTATTTGAATGCTATTAAAACCCAAGCCCAAGTCCTTAATGCCTACTCAGACAATTAGTCGGAATATATAGCTCTATAAAAAGACATGAATAAGGCTAATGTTAAAAACCACACAGTATAAGGCTTATCTGGGATCAATTTTGTTGACTACATTCTCACGATTCGTGTTGTTTGGGAACACCTTAGTCAGGTACTGAGAATGAAAGCAAGGTTTGGCTTCCATGGAACAGCTGGATCTGAGTTTTGAGATGGTGCATTGGTTCAGTTCCGATTGATCTGAATTCTTGAATCTTTTATTAGGATACATTCAAGATTAATCAAGTTTACAGAGCGTGTTGCATGTAACCCTGTGTACTAGATGCTGCCCAGAAGCCCACTGTGTCACTTCCTTACAAAACTGTGAGTTCCCCCAAGAGGTTCCATAAAACCTGACCAACAAGGAGTGCCTTTCAGAAGAAGGTCTCTCCCAGGAAATCTCAGATCATTGGACTGTTCACTGGATGGAGAACTACTTTGCCAGCTACAGGCCCCTTTGTCACTGAACATGTAATTCTGGCATTTCATAAATGGGGTTCGAATAGATGTGAATAATGATGTGGTCTGTAAAAAATATTTGCAACAAACAGACAGCTCAGAAATTGTGCATTGTTACTCGTATTAATCCAGTGGGTGTTATAACCATAAGAAATGTTTTAAAAATTACTTTCTGGGTTTCCATTAGTGAAGGGCAGGGCATGGTTTTGGTTGGAGGGCACCATGGGGGAAAATCTTCCGTCAAAATGGCCTCTCCCAGGTACATTCCTATGATTCGTGTAGAAATGCAAAAAAATAAAAAATGGGGGGGGGGGGGGGGGGGTTGTGACCTTTCAGAGTTTTTTTTTTTCTCCTATTGAACTGCAACTTAATTGAGACCATAGGCACCTAACCCATAGGGGAGGCAACCTATATATTTGGCCACTCTACTTTTTTACACTATTATTCTATGTTTTGTTATGGTTTTGTCCTTAAACGGTTTAAAATGTAATAATAATAAAAAAATAAACGGAAAGTCATTCAGAAGATGCCAAAAGTCCAATATTGATAATACAAATGAAAAAAAACACAATATAGCGCACCCTACACAAACAGTGGTTTGACCCTTTGGCCCATTGTCCTTCCCTTTGGTTTGCAAAATTTCGTCTTCATAAGTGTGGACTTGCATGTATCTTGTGCGATCGTTTGGTTGAAGACTTCAAAAAGAACAAAAATCTATGTTGTGATGATCCAGAATGTCAGAGGGAAATAAATCAGTACAAGCACCGAATCGTCTGTTTCTGGCACACGTTGTGGGCATCGAATGTTAGTACAGTACTACTGCATGATCTGAATCCTGCTGCTCTTCCAGGATTGAGCATGGTAAGTGCACATTTAAAGTTTCATTTGTATTTTAATTTTATTATATTAAAATGAATAATACATTTTCCTAATCGTTAAAACATAATTGACAAGTTGTGTTATTATTATTATTATTATTATTATTATTATTATTATTATTATAATTATAACCAGTAGTAGCCATTTACAGCACTATAGATTATATTAGAACTCCCGGAGTTTACAGTCTTATAATACCAGTGTAACTGATATTTCCCTATAAAACGCTATCCTTAAGTCTATGATTACAGGCTACTACTGACGACAGTATGAGACTGTAATCCTTATTGTGACGACAGTACTATCCTGTAATCCCTATTATGATGACAGATCACATTGATATTTCTGATTACAGGCGGGATCTGATGTAAATAGAATGAACTTTTTTAAATTATCTGACAGTTTCAAAGTGCTTTGAAAGTTCAAGTAGACAATTTTCAAATAGAAAGCTAATTGGTAAAAAAAAAAGCACTTTGTAGCACAGCAGCAAAATACCAACACTATAAGGAAAACCATCAGCGTGAGGTTTTATGACTCTGATGTAAGCCAAAAGAAAACGCCAAGATACTAACCGACAGCGCCTAATTATTATTATTAAAAAAAAAAGAAGTTTGTGATTTTTGGTAAAGAAAAGATTTGTTTAAATTTATCCATGTGTGTTTCTTTTTTCTTTTTGTGCTGGTATTATACAAAATAAAGTACAAGCTACTGTACATAAATCAGATAGTAAAAAGCCATCTCAGAGTTCCATGACATCTCAAGAGGACTCGGCCTGCGGCCTTGTCTTTTGTGATGTCACGGAACTCCTTGGTGGCTTTTTACTATCTGATTATGTACAGTAGCTTGTACTTTATTCTCTATATTATGTACAGCTGTAAGATTATAAGGTTTATTACAGGTTGCGTGGGCCTCTTGACTTAAGTGAACTGCCTTCACCACAGCACACAAACGCAGTAAACGTGGCAGAAAAGAAAGAAAGGGAAATAAAATGTTTTCCCCCCTTTTTTGTCCAAGAAAAACAACTAAAGAGATGGATAAGATAATGGGAGGGAGCATTAATGAGACAAGGCTGGGGTTTGGTGGAAGAATGCTCCAATGGTAACAAATGCCAGTCAAGGGGGTTCGGAACGCAGTGTGAATGAGAGGGCGAGGTTACTGGGCCATCACGGGCAGATGTTACTCCCGCCCCTCTCAATATACCGGACATGTGGCACTCAAGCGCGGACATAGTGTGGGGCCAACATAACGACCTATCACTAGTGCACACTTGGGGACAGGTCCGGTCTATTGAAGGTAAGAATGTTGAAGGCACTGGGGTGCAAGCATTTCCACACTTTATTATCAAGGGGCAATTACTGTATAAGGTAAACCTTGCTATGGGCACAGGACAGCCTGTAACACAATTATTAGTTCTCCATCTTGTTGGCCTGAGGTCATGAGGCTGGCGCATGATATCCCTTTTGCGGGACAAAACAAGGGAACATGCCCAGACTGCCAGTGAGTAGCACCGGGTCGAGTGCGCCCCGCCCCTTTGGTCCCACTGCCTATTATTTCCACCCCCTTTGAACGCATTGCAATGGACAAAGTAGGCCCTTTGCTACCTTCTGATTCCGGGTATATGCATATATTATTCGCTTCTTCCCTACCTCCTTTTTGCAGTGAGAGAGGTGCCACAGAGTTCGACAGGGTTCTGCCCCTTCGAGCTCTTGTACGGCCGACAGCCTCGCGGCATCCTCGATCTGTTAAGAGAGGGGTGGGAGAAGCACCAAGGCTCATCCAAAATTGTAGTGCAGCATGTGCTCCTACTAAGAGATCGCCTGGATTTGGTCGGTCGTTTGGCCCAGGACAACCTCAAATGGGCTCAGCACCGGCAACAGCAGCATTACAATAAAAATGCACTAATTTGAATCTTTCGACCAGGACACAAGGTAATGCTGCTGCTTCCCTCCTCAGAATCAAAATTATGCGCTAAATGGCAGGGGCCATATGAAGTGATTCGGGCTATAGGAAAGGTGAATTATGAAATTAGACAGCCCGATCGCCATGTAAGCCCTGGCAGCAAGGGAGGCCTTATTTATAGCCCCAGGAGAAGTAGAGGATGATTTAGGCCCCTGTCTGAAGACCCCTAGCACTAAAGTCATTTTGATGGGGGAAAAATTGGTTCCACATCAACAACGAGAGCTGCGTAAGCTTATTGGGGAGTTCAGGAATGTGTTTTCTGACTTGCCCGGCAGCAATAACCTTGTTCAATATGACATTATCTCTCCCTCAAGTGTCACAGTATGAGAGAGGCCTTACTGCATCCCAGAAAGTCGACGAAGTGGCGTTAGCAAAGAGGTATGGGCGATGTTCGAACTTGGGGTGATTGAGCCTTCCAGGAGTGAATGGTGCAGTCCAATTGTAATACTGGCCAAAAAGAACGTCACCAACCGCTTCTGCGTTGATTTCCGTAAGGTTAACGCTTTTGCCAAGTTCAACACCTACCCCATGCCTCGGGTCGACGAGCTTCTAGATAGTTTATCTCCACTCTGGACTTGACAAAGGGATACTGGCAGATCCCCTTAACCTGCAGTTCTAGAGATAATATCGCATTTTCAACCCCTGAAGGGCTGTTCCACTTTAAAACCATGCCGTTTTGGCTACATGGTGCGCCCGCTGCCTTTCAGAGACTAATGGACCAGGACCAGGAAGGACCCACATTGTGCTGTATCGTGAGTGTTTTGTTTGTTTGTCTAAAAACTACTGTTTGTTATTGTTTAAATGGCTAACACGATCCGGAGCTGTCGCCAAAGGCCAGCACCAACCCGGACAACATCACTACACTTTGTATCACTAACTGTTTATCATTTGGGAACCGTGGATTTAAACAGAGCAATACATGCCACTGCATTGCCTGTTAACATTGTTTATTGTAATGTATTACAAACCATTAAACAACATTGCACCTGGATTATAATTGTCCGTTTATTGATCACCTGCACCTGCACATGGTTAACCAACTGAATTCAATCACATAATATTAGCTCTCTATAGAAACCAAATTACTGTACACTGACAACATGATTTCTTGGAAGTAAAATCCAATGAAAAACCAGAAAACCCATTTTAGTCATAAAGCATTCCCACTGTAAATCTTGAGAATCCTCTATTGGTTTTGCAAAGCGAGTTACCAAGCAGAAGTTACCACTCTATACATGCTGACAGTACAGTATCACATGGAGGACATTGTAAATTCTGTTCCCAGCACTGTGCTCGGAAAGCAAATTCACTTCCTTGGGAAGTATACAGCCCCCCTTGTTGCCAATCAATCTGTCGGCTGTACAAGAGCTTGAAGAGGGAGAACCCTGTTGAACTCTGCGGCACCTCCCTCACTGCAAAAAGGAGGTAGGGAAGAAGCATTGCCCAATGTTTTCTTGAACACAAAATGTCTCAACATCTGCTTTAAGGTCTGATTGAAATGTTCCACCAAACCATCTTGAGTATTTTGTATACTTGCTGTAACCTTTGAGACAAGACGTTCATGCCATGATCAGTCAATATCTCTTTGCGGATCCCTACTCTTGCTATAATCTGCAATAGTTATTTGGCTATCGTAGATGTACTTATAGACCTCAATGGCACTGCTTCCAGGAATCGCATTGCGTAATCTACCACCACTAATATATGTGTATACTCGGCATCAGAAGGTAGCAAAGGGCCTACAATCGGCAGTGGGACCAAAGGGGCGGGGCGCACTCGACCTGGCGCTACTCGCTGGCAGTCTGGGCATGTGGCTACATATTTCGACACATCCTTGTAAAGTCCTACCAAATAAAATCGAGCCAATATGCATTCCCTAGTTTTGTCCCGAAAAAGGGATGTCATGTGCAAGCCTCATGACCTTGGTCCGATATGACTGTGGAATCATTAATTGTGTTACAGGCTGTCCTGTGTCCGTGGCAGGGTTGCCCTTTTACAATGAAGTGTGGATGTACTAGCCGCCCAGCGCTTCAACATCCTTACCTTCAATAGACCGGACCTGCCCCCAAGTGTGCACCAGTGTGGAATCGTTTTTCTGGTCCCACACTAGGGCCGCGCTTGAATCCCACATGTCCGGTATATTGAGAGGGGCTGGAGTAGCCTCTGCCCAGGATGGCCCAGTAATCTCACCCACTCTGTCACACTAGGTACCAACCCCCTTTGTTTGGCGTGTGACACCATGCAAGCTTTTTCCCACCAGACCCCAGCCTCGTCTCATTGATGCTCACTCCCACTTTTCGATCCGTCTCTCTATTTTTGTTTTTTTAGGACGAAAATTGGGGGAAAACAAATCAGTTAAAATCTTGCCAATCATTTCCCCTTTCCCTTTTTCTGCCACGGTTATGTGTATGACCGGGGCTGCCATTAATTTGACCAATTCTGTATAGTTTGGCCAGTCCTGGCCCAGAATTACTGGGAAACGTTGCCTTTCCGCCTGATGAATTAATTTAGTCATAAGCGTCAGAGAACCTTAGTATATAATTTAGCGTCCAAATTAATCCAAGATAAGGGACGATAACTCATACAGCAAGATCTTTATCTTTTTTTAATAAGAGGGAAATAACTATGGAAGCCCATTTCCGCCACCAAAAAAAAAAAAAATTATAAGGTTGACATAGTATCTTATTATTTTGACTTAGTATCTCGTTCTTTCGACTTATGATCTCAGTAGCAACAGCATGGCCTAATAACCCATGGCAACATTCACCACTCTCTGTGCATTTTGAACTCAAAAGTTTTTAAAATATTATTTTACTTATAAGGTTGTGGTATTTGTTATTGCTCAATTATTCATCAGACATGATATGCAAAATGATCCTGAAAAATAATAGTTGAAATAATAATAATAATAATAATAATAATAATAATAATAATAATAATAATAATAATAATAATAATAATGTAACAGATTACCGTGGGTGGGGGAAGAATGAAGCGTGTAAAAATGAACAGACTCTTTTATTCGAATTAGCACAGAAAACACACCAAACAGATACAGACATAACACAACCAAGGCAACTAACATTCAGTCATCAGTTGAATATAAATGATCATGGCCCCTGTTCCAGCTGCTGTCTCTGACTGCGCTGCACTGAACTGTCGGTGCTGCCGCCACTCCGTTACAATAATATTCCAGCCTCTAAATCATTAATATCACTATACAATTTGTGAGTGTGGGTGCACAATGCCAAATTATACGACGCAAATGTATTGACTTTTTTTTTTTTTTTTTTTTTACTGTTCGATTACACAATTTAGTGTTTATCTTAAATTGCCCATCTCATTTATTCCACTATCTTTATATTCCTTCCTCTTTTTTATTCTTTGTAAAGGGCAGCAACAGTTCAAGCTCAGGATTTTGTTGAGCACAGAAGCACCAGCAGAAGCTGAAGTTTTCACCTCTATGCTTCCTGTCCCTTATGATTGCACACAAATACCAATGATGTCAGGAAGGAAAACGAACAGCTTACTTCCCTAAAACTACGAGGACTTCTTCAGACAAAAAAGGGGGGTGGGGGCTGGTCAGCTTCAAGAAGTGGGTGTTTTCTTTTGCTTGGGCAAGGATCTGTTACACATATCACACCCGTATTGAGTTATTTAAGATATCGACTACGTTTTCTCACGTTGATCAGGATGACAACCTATGTTTGCTTGTAACAGGTCAAATAGGTTTTGAAGTCCGGCTGGTTTAAAGTGATTAATATTCCTGGCTGGAGGAAGGAAGGAAGGAAGGAGAGAGAGAGAGAGAGAGAGAGAGAGAGAGAGAGAGAGAGAGAGAGAGAGAGAGAGAGAGAGACTTTGGATAAAGGAAGTATGTTGGAGATTTTCTTCAAAGCAGTTGGACTACTGAACAAGTAGTAGGCTCACAACAAAACCGAGCATAATTTATTTTGAAACTTACAAGGAGAACCATGCAATTTAAAGTTATTTCGGTACCGTCCTGGTTATTTTATTTATTTATTCATTTTTAAGAATTATACGCATCAGGATACTGTCAACTTCTATGGATATTTTTTTTTTAATCTCAGTAATTTATGAAGGATATGATGTTGAAAAAAAGTACGAGTACTAGGAGTTGTTTCCTGCAGTTGTAAGAAGACACAAGGGGAGTCAACGGGGAAGTGATGTGGCTGTTCTAACATTTGCAACTATTTTAATTTAAAGATTCATAAACGTGGTTTCATAATTATAATTTACATTGGGTACATACATATACATTTTTTTTTTAATTTATCTTTTGGTTTGTTTTGTTTTAGGGTTTTTATTTGTTTTTTTTTTCCTTCAGTGCCACGTTTGAAATTGCGTACTTTGCTATCCATTTGGCAACTTACGGCAGCGCGTCAGCATTTCAACTCAGTGAACTAAATTAACAGGAGAAAGAACCATCAGATTTCTTACAGTACAAGCTGCAACGACACTTTATAATTATAATTTGGAAGGTACGTTTGTTCCACATATCACTTGAAGGAGTAAGCCGCTCCACCTCCAGCATGCTGGACTGAAGTAGGATATGGCATCTGCAGTGTTTGAAGGCACTTCTCTGGTGAACATGTTCGTCAAGGATTGCTGGGTCAATGGGATCCGGAGGCTTATCATTAGCAAAAGAGGAGAAGAGGAGGAATTCTTTGAGATCAGGACAGAGTGGTCTGACAGAAACATTTTATACTTACACAGGAGTTATTCGGACCTGGGGAGGCTTTTTAAGAGGTTACTGGAATCCTTCCCTGAAGATCGAAATAATCTTTCTCAGTCACCCCTATTAGAAGGTTTGTATGTTGCTTCAGTATAACAATTTAATTTCAATCAAATCTGTTTTTATTATACTGGTAAGAGATCTACAGAGCTGTTCAGAACTTCTGCGCCGGGTTATTGGTTGCCTGTGTTACATTTTTTTTTATATATAAAACTTCTTAAATTATTATTTTTTTATTATAAAATCAGAAAAAACTTTCTTAATTAAATAGGTGCGAAGATACATTGCAGTATTTGAACATTTAGTTACGTTATTGTACAAGAACATTGCACTCGTTTTTGTTTACAGTTTTATATTTAATGTTACTAGCAAATGAAATGAGACACACTGAACTCTGATTGGTATTTGATTTGAATTATTAATAGTTTAAGGGTATATATAGGAATTATAAGCACGTGGCAATATTCATTTTTTTCCAATATAAAGTTGCAGTACTCTAATAATTTGCATTGCTGCGCCTTTCTGCCACTTCACGTCTAGCCATCTCAAATTTATATTAATATTTTTTTCTAAACAAATACCATATAATCGCTTAACCAATTCAGAATGACAGTCGCGTCTCACACATCTGTGCTGTTGCAACTCTAAACCCGTCTTATTATTTTACCGTTATATATGCATTGACTGCCTTGCTTAACCCTAACCCTAACCCCGTGTAACTATAGACCTGCCGCGCCCTCACCTGTCTCACAGTGGAATCCCACAAACAATAATTTATACTTTGCACTTTATTACTGCAGCTGTGAAGCTTTTTGGTCAATGTCCCCATCATTACTCTGTAGATACTGCTAGTTCAGCTTGTGACTGAAAGTGATACACCTTTATCTTAAAATCAATTTTACATCATGTATAACAACAAATGCAGAATGTCTTCTGTTTATTTTAGTTGTCCCTGTGAAACCAGTCTTCCAGACATCCCATTCATATGACTAAGATATTCTTTGTCCTTGTGACTCAAGATATTCTTCTTGTGGAAATAAGGAGCAGGATTAATAAGGGTGCATGCATTTGCCTCATGTAATTCATTGAGGTAAATGCTTGTATCAGAATTGGGGGATGTATGGATTAGTCAGTCCATCCGTGCATCACACTTACAGTTTTACATGTATCTGGTGAACAGTTTATCCACATGTGATGGACCTTGGTAAAAGTATGCTTTAGCACTAGTTATTGAGAGTTCAGAATCTGGTGATGTAACAGTGTTTCTGTCCATCTTCATGTATGTCCTATATGACAAAAATCCATACTTGTAGGGGCAATTTTGGCAGCAGCTTTTCCACGTAAGCCCCATTCTTGACCTTCTTCAAAGGGTCCTATTACTGACTGAATCGCCATGCTACTCCTGCACGTGTGCAGTTATTTCAGGAGAGCTTTTCAAGTGATTGGAAATCAATATTCTACTAATAACACACTCCTGCTCTCCAGAAGTCCTCCTTGGGCTTTTTGTTTGTTTGTTTTTTTAACAGTTCCCTAGACAGTTCAGAAAAAAGTTTGGAAGTACACCACGTGATGCAATTTCAGACCCAAATTGAATTGCTTTCCAATAATAGTTTTGAATGCCAAAAAAATGAAAAATCAAGATAACTACATATTTATAATAAGAAACATTTGCATTTATTCACAATCTAGGCAGTAAAATAACTTTCTGACGGTATTGTACATACTGCAGCTGTATGTCTAATAATATTTTTCATACTAGTGATATTTTGTATTTGCAGTCTCGTCTGGGGGTGTTTAAGTGACTGTTGTACTGATACTGCATTTAGCATCATCCAATATGCTCTACAGCCATTCATAAGCACACATTCCAGTTCTGTTTTATTGCATTGTGTGATGTGAGCACCAGAACTAATTTGGTTTAATTGCTGACTGGGTTCAAACAAGATCCTAGAAGTGAAGCAATGTGTATGGAAGGACATCTTTACTGTGCCACATACATTTCTGTAATAATACTAAAAGCAACGTATACAATTCTTCAGAGAGACTTCTACTGTAGTCGAAAAAATTTTCAAAAAATTGTGTATATATATTTTTTTTTTTTAGCATAACTACATAGTCTACCATTGAGTGATTTTATAGTTACTGACGAACCAAAAAGGTTTCTTCCCCAATCCAAGGTAGATCACCAAGGAGAACTGGAAGAAACAAATGAAATAAATATTGACAAGAACATTGTTTTCTTTGTTTATTTTTAAATACGTTACCTTTAGTGATGTTAAGTAGTCACAGTTAAATGGTATAAATCGTTTTGTGTGTATCATACATAATCAACTGACATTATTTATAATGAGTAAACCATTAAGGGCTCTGCCCAATGTCAAATTATGTTTGTATAAAAGGAACTATTAGTACACTGTCTCTAGCTGGGCAATGTTGATTGGACTATATCCCAATTTTGAAACAGCTTTATTGATTAGCTTTCTTGTTTTGTATTTAGTTATCTGGCTTTGAAACCATTCCATGGCTTTAGTTGATTTCGTTTTTTCATCTTATTTAGTAGTAGTAGACAGATATTGCACCTAAGATGTATTGATTAGTTGCTTTACATGGCCATGAATAGAAAATATTAAATTATGCTTTATATTTTTCAATGCTGCTAAACTCTCGTTGAAAACAAATGAACCAGTCAGCACAATGGTTAGGGCTAAACTAGTCAAAGCTGTTCACCTGTCAGTGATGCAAATCAAAATCATTAGCCTTGAATACATATAACACTAACATGTCCATATCTACAGCATATACAGTATCTTCATAGAAACATACCCATACACGCACACACACATTACACACACACACACACGCACACACACACGCAACACACACACACACACACACACACAGAGTACTTGCAGTTTTCAGTTATGCTAATGTCTTTGGGGTAAAACATCTAAATTAGAAATTATGAAGTGAAGTATAAATGTCAAAAAATACTTATTGTTCATTTTTTAATTCATGTTTTATACGTTATAAACAATAAAATTAGGCAGGAAAATGAGTATAACAATTTGTTTTCAAGTTGTTAAATATACATGTGTTTTTCATTTTTTGACATTAATATTTTGCTTCATAATTTCATATGTTTTTTACACATTGAAATGTTTGCATTTGAAAAAGTTTTGAGAAGAATTTTTATATAGTACATATTTCACATACACATTTCCTATATGAATGTTGCATTGAAAAGATAGTGTCAATAGTGTTTATATTTCTATACAAGGCCACTGCAGTTCACTAGTGGGTTTTTTTTTTAAACAATACTGTAAGCAATGTAGTTATGTGTGTTATAGAGCAATCAAGATTCAAGAGTATCTTGTTTGCTTCTAGAAACTGCATGCAAAAAAAGAAAACTCCTTCTTTGGTTACTTGGAGCCCTAGCTTAGCTAAAAATTTCCATTTGTCATTTAAAACAATCAAACGCCATCTGACTCACCTGTCCAGTTCTTGTTACTCAACAAAATTGCATCAGACAGGTGGGGAATAATAGTTAAACTGTGGACTGTAATGCCTTAAATGTAGCAAAATACAGCAGGGGCTTAGCAGAGGTTTGGTCCACATGGTGCTATATCTGCATCAGTAATCAGCATTGTAATCTTGCACTGTTCTCATATTGTCATTGGCATGCTTGGGATTTGCATTGCAATCTTTACATGTTTCACATGTTTTCAAATGCATACTGTGTAACACATGCGTTTTACCATACTTTTACTAAACTTACACTAAATGTTTACACTAAAAGAAACCAAGCTTGTCATTTAGCAATCTTTAATTCACATTGATCAGAATCTTCAAAAACTTCTGATCATAACAACTCAAAGTAAACTATACATGAGCAGCTAATATGAAGTGTAGTAGCTAATCCATCACATTTACTCAGTGGTTCTCAACAGACCAAAAAAAGAGCAAAACTTTTGTATTTATTTAAAATGTATACGTGACATGACGTTCTGTAGATGGCACGGGTTGATACAATGGTAGTATAACCCCCCCCAAATGCCTAAGGCTTTTGCACAGCAGTGTATATACAGTATATATTATAGCATGCACAGGGGTAGGGGTCAGGGCTGGCAGGTGACACCATCAAATATGAAGACATAAGCTTGATACCAGCTCCTGCAAGGGAGTCGGCTCTTTTGTACAACACTATCGGCGCTATACTTCAGAGCGGGAGGTCCCGGGTTTGTGTCCCACCTCTGCTTGTGAGAAAACCCTGCCTACGGGATATATATATACACACACACACATATATATTCTTTTTGGTTGGAGTAAGAGGTAGAAATTCACTCCACTAAATGAAATGGCACAGTAGTTACATTTTTGTGGATATTAGGGGTGTGCTGATTCGTTGATTCACACGGTGAACCGTGATATATTTCTTGACGATACGATTATCGATATAGTGGCCCCTGTATCAATAACATAAATCTGCTAACATAAACTTGAGCATGCATTAAATTGTGTCTACACTGATAATTAGATAATATTATTTATTAGCATGAACTCTAGCAGCCTCACCTACCAATCACTGTGTTAAGGGTGTTTTTGTCAAGTCCGCCGGCAGTGGAGCGAAATGGAAGATGAGCGGAGGCGGGTTAGTAATGTTGATAATCTCATCAGGGCGGTGGCAAAATTTGACCTGATCTGGCCGGTTTAAAATCCACTGTGGACTCTCCTCATGTTCTTGATAAGAGTCACGCTGTGTATAAAATATTCAAATTTGCAGCGCGCCAGACTGGGTCTAAAATGGTTGTAAATGCGAAAAAGAAATAATTTGTAAAATGTTTTAGGGGTTAGGCGCAGTGGTGCCTGTTACACAAAAAAAGCTGCCTCTGTCTTTAAAACCATGTGTCAATATTTTGAATGCGCTATGACGTCGGCCTGTAAGGGGAAAACACGCATTTAATAAACTGAAGTGTGAGAAGGACGGTAACAAATACACTAATACTAATAATAACATTTTAATTGAATACAAATGCTTGTAAGCGCAGATAGGTGCTGTATTAACACCAGTAGAATACGGGCACCCCAGTTTCATGCAGCAGTTGTGATGGTGACCAAACGGGTTCGCGTGTTGTGTAAACATTTAGTATTTAATATCGTAAATAGCAGAACCAACTCCACTGCAATTTAAACTTGTTTTACTTAAAAATAAACTGAAACATGTAATCAATCATATGAGCTGTCTGTGTTACATGCTGTTAGATCAGGACTTCACTGATAGTACTGAGCATTGGAGCTGCTGCATTGCAGCATGCTGTTTCATATATTAAAACTGTACACAATGAGAGGTGCCGTCACAAATTCCAGACACAACACTTGAAAAAAAAAAAATATATATATATATATATATATATTGTATTTTAAGCAGTTGAATATGATAGCAACCAACTTGCTCCTGAAGTGGCACCAGCAATTGGATTTGACAGAGGAGCCATTGGCTCCAAAGGCAACAGCTGTATCTGGAGCCCTGATTTGTAATTTTGTTTTAAAGCTTTGTAGAGGCTGTGTGGTCCAGTGGTTAAAGAAAAGGGCTTGTAACTAGAAGGTCCCCGGTTTAAGTCCCACCTCAGTCACTGACTTATTGTGTGACCCTGAGCAAGTCACTTAACCTCCTTGTGCTCTGTCTTTTGGGTGCGACAAAGTTGTAAGTGACTCTGCAGCTGATGCATAGTTCACACACCCTTGTCTCTGTAAGTCGCCTTGGATAAAGGTGTCTGCTACATAAACTAATAATAATTATGTTTTTCTTTCAGTTACATAAACAGTGAAGGTTTACTGAAATGCAAATGGTTTGACTGAAGTCAGATTACTGCTGAAGAAAAGGGTGTCTAAACTCAATTATATGCTGAATATTTGTTTTATATGTGACTTGTTACCAGTACCTCCACATCATAAATGATGACCTAATACTGGTAACAAGTTAAATCTGAACTCTGAAGATATTTAAAGTACATTATCTAATGTTTGGCTGCTACTAGAAAAGTAGCATGTGAATAAACAAAGGAGTTACTCATTACAATAAACACTCAGTTAATGACAATTAGTGACAGGTGTAATCAACTACTTAAAACAAGCACAACTTTCAATTAGATAATCATGCAGCTTACTCTTGAATGGTATTAAAGTTATTTGGGACTACAAGTTACGTTTAGACTGTAAGTCGTTCCAAGACCATGGAGCAAAATAAGCAAATGATCTTTTAGCAGCCTCAGTGCGCACAATGCTATTTGCAAGTTCAGCGTGAGTTACACAGCACTGATTTCTAAAAAAAAGTGTTTATAAAAACTGCTGTACTGCACTCCCTCGCCCCCCACAAATTCTCCCAAACTAATGCTAAACTCACAGAATCTGCTGAACCAGTTTTACCACAAGGACTGTTTTTCATTTTCTACTTGCATATTTTGGGCAAACCATAGAATCCTGTCATACTCTGTAATAACAGTACTGTAATATATAATGGTACCAACAGTTTTCAGACAGGTACCCTAATATCCATAGTTTCCTATGTGTTTTTATCCAGTCTGTAATATACTGCTAAAAACTTTTTTTTTTCTTTCATTGTACTATAACCAAACAATTAAATACTTTAATAACTACATTTTGTAACAGTAATATGCATTTTCTCTTTTCAAAAAATGGCAGTAAATTACAGACTGGAGTAAACACTTTGAAAATACACTCTCTGTTACCTCTTGTATCCTTATAAAAGTTCACCATGTTAAAAGTATGGTAAATTATGGTAAAACCCTGTAAAGAATAGTAAAAGCAATAAATCACAGGTAATCACATGTAAACACACACACACACCATTATCAACTTAATTGTGCTGTAAAATAGCTTGACAGATTATCCAATTATTTTATTATCTTAATGTTTACATTAACATTAGTTAATGTGTGTGTATGCCGTCCAAACTGTCAGAATAATTTGAAATAATTAACACTTTACTGCAAACAATTGAAGCTAGCTGTAGTATATAAAACAATATGCTTTATGTAAGTCATAGCATCTGACAATGTAGGCATTAGCAGCAGAGATTATTTTTGTGGGATGAGTGAAACAAGAGTGCTAATGGACCTAGAATTCCGGTACACTAATTTGTCACATGGTGATTCAAGTATTCTATTTTGACTTCCCTTATATCCATTAGTCAGAGCTTTCCACTGTGAGGAACTACTCTGATCCCACTTTATTATCAATAAAAATCATTTAAAAGGCAACTGCATTGTAAGTGAAAAGTGTCTGTTTTCCACTTGAATGAGAAACTCATTTATATACAGCCTCGTTTTTCCATCTTTTAAATTATCTGTTTACTGCTGGCCAGTAAACTTCACTCTGATTTGTAGGCTAATAAAGGACATTTATTGATATAGACCTGAAATCTCTTGAAGCAAATGGACAGGAAAGTTTTCTGAAAGGAATACAACTATTTTCACAGTATATGAAACCATGAAACTTACACAAAGGTACAATTTTAGAAAATATGCCTTTGCATGTATGTGTTTCTCACAATTGTACAAAGCCTCACAAATAAGTTTAAACTGTAACTAAAAGCAGATTTTATTTCTTAGGATTAACCTTTTTTGCAATAGCAATCCTTTGCTATTGATATTTTTTTATTTGGACAGATGATTACAACAATGTGTTCCAAATGCCTGACCTGGCAGACTGCCCTCTTTGGGGGTGAGGGCGTTCTTGGCCCCTCAGTTTGCCTGCAAAGTTACTAAGTGCCAATTGTGCCAAATTGTGCAATTATTTTGTGAAATCATAATTTGAATGCAGGCCTCCAAAAGTGGAGTGAATTTAGTGATATATGTATTATTTTCAAGATGTGTCCAAAATGCAGGGGATTGAATTAGGTGGTCCATTTGGTGTAATTATTATCAGATCCACAATTAGAAATAGCTTGCATTCTTTTCATTTTCACCAATGCATGGCAGGTTTCGTGCTTTTTAAATAGTGGCATACATTAAAATGATCTTCACATTATTTTGACGTGTTTTGACTAACAACTGACAGTATTGTAATTGTTTCAGGTCTTGTCAAGATCAAGGAGGCTCATGACATTGAAGCAAGATTAAACGAAGTTGAGAGATTACTGAAAACTACAATAAACATGCCTTGGAAGGTAGGTAATTGCAGTAAAGCAGAAACAGTATTTGTTATAAGCAAGTAAAAAACTCTGGCTAATTGTTGTCTCTTTCTGTCCAGTATGCCAGGTCTGAAGTGGTACTTACTTTTTTTGAACGGTCACCATTAGACCAAGTATTGAAAAACGACAATGTTCACAAGATTCAGCCATGCTTTCAAAGCCCAGTAAAAATATCAGGTAAGCCTTTTAAATTATTACTAGTTCTCTGACTGATAACACTTGAGATGACAAATGCTTTATACAGTAACAATATCTGTAGGTCTTATCGTTCAACATATTACCTTCTATCAATAAAGAGTTTTCCGAAAACTAATGTTTTGCATGCAAGTACTGTAGTAGCCTAAGTACGATAGTACGGAGACCAATCCAATATAGTGCTTTATCGAAGTGTCAGGTCTTAAATTCAAAGATTACTATCCTATACCTCTATTCAGATTCCCCACAATGTGCAATCAGCCTTTCCAACATCTTATCCTGTTCTATATTACCAGTTTCTTTTGCAGACATCATTTTAAATTATCACGTCATTTTAAAGCTGAAAAACATTTGCTGCTTCAGTATGGGCTATTAACAAATACATACAGACTTTAACAAATGTATTACTTTATCCCTAACTAGACAAATGGATGCATGCAGACTGACTACAGATTATTATTATCTTCTCTGTTTTCTTAAACCATGTGCAGGAATGAAGGTCAAAGTTTGCACATGTGCAGTACGCTTTCGGAATAAGTTTTCCAAAAAGTGTGTTTACATGATATACATTTTGTTAGTTTTTGGAATTTAATCAGAAATTTCTAGGTGCTGTTTTCCGAAAACTGACTTTCGGAATGTTCCGATACATTTTCCGAAAACTGTGTTTACATGACTTTTGATATCGGAATTAGTTTTCAGAAAACTTAGTTTTCCAAAAAATATTGGAATTCTTATGCTCATGTAAACGCACTGAATGACTATTTCTGACAAATCAGCCACGTTATATTATGTTTGCACCAGTGCAATTTGCCCCCCCCCTCCCTTTTCTATAATGTTAATATAATAAATAAAACAACTCAGAACGGCTACTACTTTAACATTAGTTCCTTCTCCACTTGCATGCAAAAAATAATAGCAATGTTGTACAAACTGATGCAAATCGAAAAAAATGATAACATCTACTGATATTCTGCATTTTTAATAAAAAAAAGATCCAGAATATTGTGTGAAACTCCTACCTTATCTAACTATATAAACATGTGAAACAGTGTTTTTTTGTTTTTTTTCAATTCACAGAAATCATGAGGTCAAATGGATTTTGTTTAGCCAACACAGAGACAATAGTCTTTGACCATAAGATACCCAACGGAAAAGAGCGACGCTTATCAACGGATTCCACAGAACACCTGTGAGTAAACTAAGATTGTGAATAACTGAAAGGATATGTAATAAACTAGGTAATAAGAAAGTAGAATCCATCAATGCCTGGATTAAATAAAACTGACCACTATAGCCATTCATTGGGCCCTAGTGTGACACTATGAATATAAATCAGTTCCATCACATGAAGAGTAAAACTGAGACGTCAAAAGCAGTCAGTATGATGGGGGGGAGTCACACCCAAAGGGGCTCCTTCACTAAAGGGAGGTAGCGTTTTTACTGGGTGGTAAATGTGTTTACCATGTGGTATTTCTTCTGTTGTATTTACTATTCCTGATAGCACACAGAGTAAATGGGATTTACAGCATGTTAGATAACACATCATATTTTTACCGCTTCTTGTTCATTTGCATTGAATTCATGATGTTGAATTATGTAAAATTATGTAAAACAGCCTGGAAAATACCGCTAATAAGCCTTTGATGACTATATCATGATAAAGTCAACATTTTCTTTTGATTTTTTTTAATCTAAATCATACTGAATTCCAGCCACAACTCACAATCCTCAGGAGCATAATCATTAGCCTAATTCAGTATTAAGCTCTACCCGTATACCATCCTATCCCACTGTCAGTGTCACGCTACAACAGCTCCCACTGGATACGCCTCAGTCACACAGGACAGGCTAGCAAAGGCAAGGTACTGTACGATTTGGATTGGTTTAATTGTCTGTCATTCAAAGCATCTGGTAGTGACGTTTTACATGACAGATAATACAACCAATCCAACTGTAAAATTAAGAGCCCTTATTTCTGGTCATTCGGCCAGTCCACAGGGGTCGCTGGTGCGCGGTGAGCCGAGGACACCCCGGCCGACCTAGGCCCCCCCAACCCGGGCGACGCTCGGCCAATTGTGCGCCGCCCCTTGGGAGCTCTCGTCCATGGTCGGCAGTGGAATATCCTGGTCTCGAACTGGCGATCTCCAGGCTATAGGGCGCATCCTGCGCTCCACGCGGAGTACCTTTACCGTATGCTCCACACGGGAGCCCCTTACCCTCTCATTTTAACTCTGAGAGAGTAAAATGTCTTTTCAGGGGGTAAAATGCAACATTGCCTTGAAGCCTTGAGTAATCTCGATAAATATTGTACAATCTTTAAGGATAATGGGATAGGCATTAAAAAAGAGCCTTCCATTTTAACTGCAATGTTACTTTGAACTACTGTACAACCACACGCGTGGTTCTACAAGGTTCTTTGTCGGCTCAATTTTTCGAGGTATCACACTAACTCTGCAAATTAATTACGTTACTTATATTTTAACATTCAATTCTTAAACTCAGTAAACATGTTACAACTTCAATATAAAGCCATACAGGTAAATAAAATAAGGAAATGCATTAATAAGTTATTAAAGTTTGTTTAATATTATAGGCACTTCTATAATTTTATTTAGCAGTTGGATTTGTAGCTGGACTGGGGTGTTTATCCTTTAACCTGTGTAGCTTCGAATTTTTGGGTCCTATGAGGCAACATGCGATTATGTCTGCTGACAAATCTGTGTGTCAGCCTGTAAGACTGCTTCTGATAACTGTAGGCTGCTAAAGTTTACATCATTTTTCAAAAAATAAAATAGGATTATGTTACTCTTTTATTACCCTGACCCTTTCCCTGACTATCACCCTAATCTCTACCCGCTAACCCATATCCATAACCCTAACATTTACTCCAGTGGTGGCCAATACACCAAATACTGCGATCCATTTTGGTGGATCTCAACAGGATCCGCGATCCACCAGTAAGCTATGATCAATAATTATTAGCAGGATTTAATATACTGTATATGAGTTTGTTATTTTCCTCATATTAGTCTGACAAACTGTCTGGAAACTAGTAGCCATCGCATGAAATCAGTGAAATTGGCAGGGTATGGGATTTGTAGTTTTTAATGTGTGATTAACAGTGGGCAGTGGACACCAATAAACTACATTCCTAGAGTACATTACGATTGAGCTATGAGTTTAGATCCGACTGTGAGGTTTTTTTTTTCTTTTGTTTTATACTTTTCAGCTGAAAAAATAAATCATGTTTATTGTTTATAGTCAACTTTTAGGAATTTCTAGTCGCATATGTGCGCCCAAATTAAAATGTATGTTCGCACAAACATTTTGTTAGTGTCATACGCAGAAACCGTTAGGATATTTTCATTTGTGCTACTGGACGACACAGAAGGCTCTGGCCATCAGCCGAAACAAAATCTGTTGTATGCTTATATGCTTGTTCTGATTTATGCTTAGTGCTTGTTCTGATTTGTCCTGAGATCCACCGAAAATCGCAATCCATGTATTTGCCACCGCTGATCTACCCCAATAAAATAATACATTCCAGGCCCCAACGTTGACAGTTAAGTCTGTTATTCCTGTCATGTTTCACTGCCAATAAACCAGGATCCTACCATGGAAAAGTAAGCACCTGTTATTTTCTAATTATGTGTGGACTGGGGGTTTCTGTAAATGTTTAAGATGGCAAGGGTAAAATCAAACAAAATCTTTTTAAATTAGTCCTTTCTGCAGTTTCTAGCCCTTTATGAGTGTACAAGTTTCACATAAGCAGTCTCATTCTTGAGGCAACAATTTCACAGAAAGGCATTTGTCAGGAAATTCTAAGACACCACTCCTATGACACACATCCTCCTTCCTCACTGGCTTTCCTCCAGGCCTGGCTGTCTTTACTGGGTTCTTTATTGCTTGATGGTACATGTTGTGCTTTGCCATGCACTTTCACAAACCAGCACTAATTACATCTCTCAACATTTGCTGCAGCGGTGTGCAGAAAATTCTGGCTTGCTATAACATTGATATAATAGCGCAATTATAAAATATGACCACAAGGTTAGGTGGTGAGAGACACTTAGTTAAATACCTAATTAACTAAAATAATGAAGCCTGAGATTCAATTTGAATTATCAGGCCAAACAGATACAGTAATAAAGACTGTGTGTTTTAACAGAACATTATGTATTATCTTTCTGATAGTTGTTGTTATTTGCACCTTTTTAAAAACCCTATACAGGTACTAGTGTTATAATTGTATTGTAAGTTAACAAGTTAAAGTCCAAATTATTTGACCAAGAAAGGGCATCGCCATAGCAATGCCCTTATCACTATTATACTACAACTTTTTTAAGTCATTTATTTATTTACTTTGTTTGTCTGAAATAATCATTGTAGTCCACTGAAAGACTTTATTTTCTGAGAGCAAGGCTTGAGTGTCCATTGCAGTTGGTGCCCTGCTGTTGTATAATAACTGATAATAAACCACAATTAAATACATACAGGTGGAAAGGGTCATTTTACAATATCTGTTTTGCTTAACAGTGTACAAAAATCAAAGAAATAATGTGGCAGTAAAAAAAGTTTCCTGTGGCAAGTAGAATAAGATGAACTGTTAAACAGATAGATATACCAAAAGCTAACTTAATACAGGGTGGTCCAATAGACTGAGCCCTACAATATGGCTCTTCTGATTTATATGTTAAGTACCCCACTTTAGGCTGTTAAAAATGGTATTTAGCAAACAAATACTGAATCAGTGTCTGAGTTCAACTCCTTATTTTTATATTTCTTTGCTACCATCTAGCTAGCGTTTTAGTAATCTGACCCTATTGCAGTATGAAGAGTTTCCATTTTTTTCATGTTTTTGATTCAAGAGCCCATCTGTCCTCAACATGGCTGTTTTAGCCAAAAAGGTTGAACAGCTCTGACTAAATAGAAAAACAGAGAGAGACAGACACGTGGGATGTAAGATGCTAGGAGTCTAAAATCAGGAAGCAGATGTGTAGGATATGTGTTTTGATTTGTGTGTCAGCCATTGTTGCTGATATCGGTAGTGTCATCTTAATTAAAAACCCATTCAAATCATAAATAATCCAATGTATTTTAAAGGAAAGGTAGTGTTCGTGATAATATTTTAGTGATGTATTTTTGCATATCTCTCAATTGCTGTTTCGTTGCAGGTTTGAGAATGGGAGTGACAAAACCCCAGAGCTGGACAACAGTGACGAGGACCCGGAGGCATACGTTACCAATCTGTCCTACTACCACCTAGTCCCTTTTGAGACTGATATTCTGGAGTGAACCTGCGGTTGGATAAAGCCAGAATCAGATAGACAGGACTTTTAATGTCCAGAACTGCCTGAAAAACTTTTGTATCTCCATTCTTGGTATAACAATTTTGAGCAGAGCAAACACGAGTGTGTCTCATCATCACATACCTGGATTCAAACTTTGGATGTTCACATTGCTTGTTGAGAGTTATTCCGCTTCTAACCAGATCCCAGTCTTGGCTAGACACAGTTTCTTGTTGACCTGGGGAATTGGCATTACTTTGTAAGTGCAAGGACATAAATAGCTAGCAGCCACCAATACACTGCAGTAAGAATCTTGAACTCATCAAGTATTTAACAAGCCTCTGTGAGAAGCTTTAGTCAAGCATGGAAATCTTTCCAGTCAGCAATCAACAAACTTAGAGGTGTATTTGAAGAATTCAAAAGGAACAAATATGAAACAGCCTATAGAATTTGCTTTAAATATGCTACGCAGGCTGCATGCAGGCACTGGTTCTGTTTTAAGGTCAATTATTGTTTTTTCTACTGAGCATTTTCAAATCTGCTTCTGCAACCTCCCTCAATTTCCTCCCCTGAAGTAAAACACGGCTGAAATTTAATGTACACTTATACACGTGTCCCTTGGGACCTATTCAAAGTCACACCAATAAATCTCTTGTTTTAACTTCCAAAGGTTGCCACTTTGGCTATTATACCCAACAGATTAAACACTGAAAGTAGTCGGCTGTCCTTCTAAATCACCGGAGTGGTTTTGCTGTGATTATTTCGCTAAATGAGTTTTATCTTCCGTACTGTGCACCCATTTAGATGGCCAAGCGTTGTTCTCATAATACACCCACTGTTTATTTTCAGTCCTGGAATTTCAGCAACAGCAGCCAGCTTCCTAAACTCCCCTCACAAGGAGCCAGTGCAGCTTAGTGCTTACAGCTGCGACATGGAGCCAGTAACAAAATTCAAAAGGAAAGTCTTCCGTGCTTCATTTTACAATTAATAACCTTGTGTTCATTTGCTACTCCTTGATAAATGGGATAACATATTTGAAAATGTTACTGATAAAGAACTGTGAAAGGAAAATAGTTGCTGTGTTGTTCTAAGCCAGATCTTTTACTCCATAAACTGCAACAACGAAGCTTTTATGAGAGCACACATTTTTCACCACTTTTTCTTAAGGGGTTGTTCCCGACTGGTTTTCTGCTGGTATTTACAGCAAATACTGGTGTTATTGTGACTGGGAACTGGAAAACATACCGGTATTTGTTGTTGTTGCTGTTGATTATCCAGCACATACTGTATAGTGGAGCCTTGCTACCCGACCTGAGCCCGACGGCACGGGTTCGGGTCGGGTTGGGTGTACTTTGTATATTATAGTTTGGGCTCAGGTTGGGTCATTGTGTTGGATTATGGCGTTTTTAATTTTAAGTGAGTATTCTATTCTTCTTCTGGTGTGGAAGTGCTTCCTAAAACTCACTTCCTGCTTCACAATTTTTGAAAATCCACTTGCCATGCACCATAGGTTTGTTGAGAAATTACGACATTGTTGTATTCAACAATAATAAAATTGTACAATGTAAATCTTGCAAAATATTACTTAAATATAACGGCATAAAGACGGGAAATTCATTTCTGCAGAGGCACACTAAAACGGGATGTCTTGTAGCTGTTTAAACACCATAGTTGTAGTGTAATATTTGTTATTGAACATTAATATAGCAGTTTCATGGGTGTTCAGTCAAGGGAGCTACATTAAATCAAGCCAATATTATATCATAACTATTTTTAAAAAATGCAGCTTTTCTAGTTCATCTGGAAATTACAAGTGCTGTGTTGAAATGCTTCAGTATCGTTTATAAGGCATCTGTTTACTATAGATAAGTCTCCAATAGTTTTGCATAACCCTATAGAATTAACAAATTCAAATGAAACCTGCTGAATAATGTTACGTTAGCATATTGAATTACATACCGCTTATAGTTTTCCATATACTTAAGGAAAAACTGACAGAAATTGAAAAATCTGACATTTCGAAATCTAACAAGAAATACTGTACTACTGTTATGGCCTCTGATAGACTTTTGCAATGTCATTTTTTGGTTTCTATATATATATTAATTATATCTCAGCCTTAAAATTCTAGGTAATGCAAAACTTTTGGCCATAGCTGTACATGTGATAGTAATTATTAAATGACATTTTATTTAAAATATGGATGGAATAATAATAAAAAATGAATACTGGACATGGACCATAGACCTCCCTTCTACGTACAGTTGGCACACATATGCAGGGTATTTCTTGGTTCAATTTAGGAGTTTTTTTTTGTTTTCTTTCCAGAACAAAGTGATGAAAATCTGTTACTAAAGCTCAGTAAACTCTTATACTCACTTCAGTGTTTTGTTTCTTCACTGTGTGAAATAGTTACCCAGGGAAACCAAACAGTTTTATTGACCTGGCACCCAGCCACACCAGTGTAATTACATAACTATATATTTTGCAAAGGAGTAATGTCCATTTGTACTCAATGCTGAATTGTTTATCTAGCAATTAGTCTTCTGACGACCTTAAAAAAGAAGCTCTTAAATTCTGGCATGCAATCTGTTACATCCAACAGTGTTTCTCTTAGTTATAGCAGTTTGAAAGGAGATGCATTTGTATACAGTACAGTATTTGTACTCTTTTGAGGAAATACTCTAATGCAATATCTAATATTGGTAAATGTAATGAAACCATTACATTACATGATCCCCAAATTGAAGTCAGTATCAAAAGTAATAGTTAAAACAAATGGTCTACACAAGCAGTGCGGCTATGCAGCTGAGTGGAAGAAATACACTAACAAAATCTGTCAAATGTTGCCTTGCTAGTTTGGATTAAAGATATTTGCTAAACAGGATAACAGTAGCTAGGATTACATTTTAATTATAGTGCCCCAAACCAGTTAAAAATACTGTGATACAGATACTCTGCATTGTGTAAACAAAATGCCGAACAATAATCTTGATTAAGAGTTTGTTCTTGACTGTTTAGTTATCTAGTGCTTCTTGAAAGCAGCTTCAATGAAGAAACAGCATTGCCATATTGCAGTTTAATCCCAGCCAGTATTTTATGTAAATAAATTAGAAAGATATAAACATTATTGTTAAGATGTTCCTTTAAGATCCTATGAAAGTAAAACAATTTTACACAAATATTAACAGATTTGTAGGATAATTAATTAATAATGTAATAAAGTTATAGTACACTGCCCTTGATTTGTTTGCCATACTATATATATATATATATATATATATATATATATATATATATATATATATATATATATATATATATATACACACACAACAAAATGGGCTGTTAAATGTTGCATTTAATGATGTGTATACAAAATGTTTAATGCATATGTAAAACACCCTAGCAGAACCATTAGAAGCATACCAGTAAAGTCAATATATAATGGATTTTGAATAAAGTGATCTTGATATATATCACAAATGTACTGATATGGAACCATGATAGTGAAATTGGTGTATCGGTCCATACCATTGTGTACCTTTTGTATGTATGTGAAAATATGAAAATGTTTCCAATGTGCTACCATTCTTCTGGTTCATACCATTGCAGCTGTCCTTGTGCTACCATTGTCCTGGAGTACAGAATGACTGTATTTCCACTGTGCATCGCTTTTGAAGATCATTAGGCAAGGGAATAAATACCAAATTCTCACTTTACTTAACTGTTTGCTAAACTTCCTTGAATACCTATGGAAAATATCCAAGCAAAAATAACACACCAGTACTGTATAGCAGAAAGTCGATTATTTAACCAAACACTGAAGTCCAATAACTAGTTGCTATAATTATATGATACTGGTAAACTGTTAAAAACTTGGAGTGTCACATGTAAAAAATAAACACAAGAAGTAAATATAGGAGTGATGTCTTATGTATCTCTACAAACAAATAAGAATGGACTATAGTGGAAGAAATTTAAGGGCTTTTCACAAGGATTAAAAATGTAAGCATAGTTTAACATCAAGGATCTGGTATCCTTTTACAGTTGTGTTTGCATTCTGGCTTTATTTAGGACAGTAAACAATATTTATCATTGTATAGGGGACTTTATAATTCAGGCTGGTTTGTACTCTTCTCTGTATAACACAGCACAATGTACCAATCAGTATTTTCAAATATTTCTGAATGCAATTGTAATTAAAGGACTTGAACAATTATGATGGACTTCGCAGTGTGCCCTTGCACATGCAGTGTTGCTTCACTAGAGGGGGCTGTGCCTACAGGATCTCTTACTGTTCCTCTAAATGTATGTTTTTACTGTTTACCTGTAAGCTTTTGTAAATAGTAAATTATTGTGGTCTAAAAATAAATGTTTTATATAAGAATTTTTAAATTTATGATACAGACTTAAAACAGCAGTGTTACTTGCATTAGACCACGCGTTCCCTGAAACATTTCAAATTGTTGTTTTATTATTATTATTATTATTATTATTATTATTATTATTATTATTATTATTATTATTATTATTATTAATAAAGTTTAATTAAAGGAAATGGCAAGAATAAAGCAATAATGATAACACCCTCTGTATTCTCCATTGCTTCTTTATTTCTTATGTTTTCTGTCTGCTGCATTACCATTCAGGAGGTAGTGTAAGAAAGGCGAACGCTAGTCTGCCTGCGTCTCTTAAGCAAAGACTGACATTTTGTGTGGTCAAATGTTGAGACCTCACACCTCATTTCACTTGGATTCGAAACCAGGCTTCTATAGATGAAAGGCGTGAATGTGAATTCTCTCGATGTGCCATTAAGGCCCCTTATGTTTGGTCATATTTCACAACTAACAATTACACATTCAAAGCAAAGAGTTAAGTCCTATTGGGAATCAGACTAAGATGTGGGGAATATAGAAGCCAAATGTATACATAGGTTTCTTTTTGTGGAAAACCTATATGCAATAAATATCACTGTAGGGCACATCAAGTGTACTTGGAGATAACAGTATTTCAAAGTGGGTAACATCTGCGAGTCACTAGTCTGCTCCCTGTGTTTACAGTGTTTTGGTCTTTCCTTTTTAAAGGTCCTGAATTTAAATTTTAAAAAGTCGGTCTCATGGTAGGTTATCGCAGGTTTAACAGGATTTGCAAAGAAAAGGAGAGGAGGTTCCACTTGAGAAGATGGATTCATATTCTGTACTTTGCACTGATAACTATGGGTGTCAGTGCACTGTAACAAACATGTTTCAATTCAGTTGTCTCAGTATATTGTTGTTCTCTTCTGGTATATAAAAATGTCAAGAGCACGGGTGAAAAATGAAAAGCAATGTTTGAAAAATCACCCAGCACTCCAGAGAGCAAACATATTTACCAGTAGAGGGCGCTGGCAATCCACAATAGAGCAGATCTCTGTTGCTGTGCAATAGGGTTCAGAGTTTTCCCTTCATGACCAATCAATTATTGTAACTTAAGGGCTTTGACAAAGGGGAATATCTGCAGTAAACATTTACTGTCACCTTCTTGTGAAGAAATTGATGTATTTCAGGTGTATTTTAATAGACAATTAAAGAATCCAAGTTGTTTTAACATTTAAACTGCCATGGTGATTATCCACATGTTGAAATATTGTGTATGAGACAGAACCTGCGTCTCTTTTTAAAAAAACAAACCAAAAAAACAAGACCAGCCTCAGCATGGTAGTGTCTATTTTAATGATTTAAACAGAAACACATCTTAATGCCACAACCCTAAACCTTTTCCATTACATCTGTATAGCCTTTAGTTTCCCATTTGTTTTTATTAATTTTTTTTTCAGTAAAATATACAGTTAGCTGACAAATGTAAAATAACTGATTGTGATTAAGTACCTAGATCAATTATTAATAAATACATTCAACATTTTCAGAGTTAAGTTAGAATTTAGATTTTTTCAGAGTTAAGTTAGAATTTATATTTAACGATATCAATAGTGTAGTCCCTGGGCGACATCAGGATTATTAAAGGGCAGCAATATTTGGATCCCCTTTCTACCCCATTTATCAAAAAATTTAACTGGGGAAAACTAAGCTATTTGGGATTTGAAAACAAAAAAAAATCCAATGATCTCTTAATCATTCCTTTATGGGGCTATTGGTTACCTTAGTCAAATAGGTTTTTAATGATGGTTTTTACTAACTTTTAATATTAACATGTGTGATGTGTTGTGTTGCACAGACAGCAGGTGTCTCTACTGTATTTCTCTCCATACTTTATTGGATTACTTGATGTTGTAGTTGGTCTGCCATTTACTATGTCTTCTCTACTTGTGTTACCATGACAACAGGGTGCACATAACTTGTAATAATATTCTGTACATGACAGCAAGGGGATGTATTCAGGGATTTTCATTAAAAATATCTGAATAAAATATTTAGTTTTCGAAGGGTCTTTAGGGGGATATTTGTACATGTATTATCAGCCTGCAGATAATTTCTATGACCAGATTAAAGTAGACATTTTAAAGTCTCTGCCAGTTTCATGGGTTATAACTATTTAAAACAATTTAGGGATTTGAATCTCTGAATATGATTAAAAAATTATTTTTGTTCCACTGCCAAGCTAAATGAAAGAAAATATATTTCCAATTGAGAGGACAGTACAAAACAGATACAAACATGTTTTGGATCATGAGCACTTAAAAATACTGAAAAGCAAGAAATATTGGTAACACTTTATATTGCATGGCATAAATTAATATTGAATATATGCAATTGCATATTAAACATACGTTCAATTATTCCTTGTTACTTTTCATTAACATTTAAACTGGATTAACTGTATTTTCAAATAAAAACATGTAAACAATGGGAAATAATTACATATTTTCAAGAGTAACAAAACGGATGTGATATGCAATTACATTTTCAATCGAAATTTGGTTAACATTTAGCAAGAAACCAGCTATTGCATATTTATTAAATGTTAATTATCCATTTAATATTAATTTATGCCATGCAATATAAAGCGTTACCAAAATATTGATATGTTTCAAAAGGGAAGAATATAATGGAAAACCCCTTTACACTTCTCATATTCTGCATGAATACAGTAGGTGTCACAGTGAGGCAAGGTTTCTCAAAGAGGGATCCAGCTTTGTCCAGGGGATCCAGATGTTTGGTGTCAAAGTAGGAATGAGGCCTCTAGTAGCCATTGGGAGGGATTTGGAAAAGGGCCTCGCTCCATCTGTCCTTGTTCTGACTGCCACAGCTCAGACTGCTCTTGGACGTGTGGCCCTTAGATGGCTGGCGCTTAGAACGGCTGGCATTCTAAGACACTGTTTGCCAGGTTATACTATCCTGTAGGCCTAGAGCCATATACTTAACACACATTTCTAATCAGCCTCCCAATTCAACACAGCCCAGCACACGAAGGAAATCTAAATTACTATTTTTAAGTGCAGTCTGGTTACCTTAGCAATCAACGATTTAAACTATTAAATTAACTGTAATTCACTTACATATTTCAATGTTGTTTTCGCCAATGGCTGGAAACACATGCGTCTCTGCAGTACACGGCAGTGAAAACAAGAACATTATTTTTACAAAGTGATTAACACAGGCATACATGCTTATTCCTCACTGCGCCATGTGTTTTCATTTAGTTTATGTTCAATATGAATCTACAATTGTGTGTAATACGGTAATTTTGTAGCTGTTCAGTTCTAGCAGGATTTAGGCCAGACAGAGCAGGGAGAGGTTGCAAGCATCCGAATCCACCAGGTTAAACCACATCAACAACGTTAATAAATAGATCCTAGTGAGTAAGAAAAGAAAGAAACAAAGAAAAATGCCAAAACCTGAATGTATTTTTAATGATTTAATTTATTACTATTATTATTATTGAAAATATAAAAGTACGCGATACGTATAACACAATATGGCTACTTAAACTTATTAGCCACAAATGATATACCCAGGAGAGTGTACTGAAATTAGCTGGCTGCTTAATTTATTGATTTTTTTAAAGATAATACTACGAGTGGGAGGATGGCTATTTAAATAACCATTAAAATAGCCTATATTGAATGGTTTAATGTCTTATCAATTAATTATTTAACAATGTGTCCCGGTTTTGAGCTTTGAAAATCTGGTCACCCTACTGATAATAAAAACTAGCTTCAGGGGTTGTTTGCAGAGGGTGGAGAGCATATGGATACAGGACATTTATGCTTTATGACTCAGAAGAAATGACAGCATAAGAATATAGTGCCCCCACATACTCTAAGTTACTGGTTACTTAACAAAGTCAGTGGTCCCTTTTCATAAAAACAAAGTTGTTTTATGGAATGTTTTGTTCAGACATTTTCAAGATTGTTTTGATTAATTAAATCACGTCTGCATTATTATATAACCCAAGCCTTTAAAATTAGAAATAAAATGTGCACTCATTAAGCGACAGAGACATTAGCTATAGATGCAATGTGGACTGAGAAATGTGAGATTCCCCAAATAGATGCATCAATGCAGCTTGATGCAAATTTGAACAAGCAGTCCTGGGCTTCTGTCAAGCAGTGTGGTTCCCAGATGTGCTGTTGTTTGTGAGGTCCTTGAGGGCTAGGTTGACCTAGGTAATTTGTGACTCTGATATAATAATAATAATAATAATAATAATAATAATAATAATAATAATAATAATAATAATAATAATAATAAACCCTCCAAAAACTAGAACATAGGAATACTCCACTTCAATTTCAGACTACAGTATATTACCGGCCCTCCCTCTCTCAATCAACTATGCAAGGTTGTCTTTAATAGCCTTTTAGCCATACAAGGCCTAGTGTAAATCTCTCTGGGGCGTCTCTGAGTAAGCCAATTTAATGTTTAGTACATGACGCAGCGATGACCCTGGTCTCAGCACAAACCTTATTAAAAAGCTGTAGGTCGTATCCAATTGCAGACAGTTATGAATTATAATGTATCCATTATTGAGAAGAGGTAATTTTGAGTGTTGTCCTTCGATTATCCAGTAGCAGAAGCCATCAGGGCAGGTCACCATTCTTCTGATAATTATGCATTTCTGTAAAAGAAACCTAGGTAGCGGGTTCTTGCTTACATTAGGTATATTTAATATTACTTACGAACAAGGTCAGGACACTCTACTGCGATAGTGAATCTTATCTTGAAATCAAAAAAGAATCACATTCTTTTTTTCTGGTGAGTGTGTATTAATAAATTGAAAATGAATGGTTATTTAAATAAATCAAACCATCTTCAATTACAATGCAATCGATTTATAAAAAGAGGGTATGGTAGTACCCCAAGGGTAGCTATAATGGTATGAACCTTTAGTATGACAGTGAAAATATTTTCAAATTGAACCAAAACACACTTCTTATCTTTTGCAGTACCGTATCAGGACCATTGTACAATATCTAACCTAAATCAGTTGTGCTCCTTGCTCTGCCAGCTGTGCAAATGTGGAGCTATGGTGCTAGAGTACCTCATATAGCAACATTACATTCAGCCACCAGTAGGCATGTTAATTATTATTATTATTTTTTAGCTGCTTAGTAACCATAGATGATGATAGTTTCCTGTGTGGGAAGTTGTGAGGGGAGCTTGATTAGGACAGGGTTTGATCATTTAGCACCAGTAGGCTCTCTGGTGCTAAACTTTCAAAACAGTTTAGCACCAATTTCCAAAACGATTTGCACCCCTGTCTGCTGGTGGTCCTTTTACATTGTATTCAGGTAGAAACAAAATACTGGTACAGTATGTATTTTAGAAATACATTGAAGTTTCCTGTAAGTTGACGCAACATAAATTGATCCAATTTTGAGGTAAAGCTAATTCAAACTAATGCCTTTATCTTTATCTCATTATCCATGGATACTACAATATGATTAGTTGTGTCTGTTTGAAAATGTACATGACATTTTAACCATTTGCAGTATGTGTACATTTCTATCAGGTTACTGTAGAGTTTCACTAACCAGGTGAACAGAAGAGTAAGTGCTAGGAAGATATCAAATGCAGAAGGCTATGATATTGAATTTACGTGATGAAGTTAAAGAGGATTTAGAGTCAAGCACCCTGAGGGGTCCTGCATTGCCAGTATCACTCACAGCTGTCACTCTTTGCCACGGTTGTTTGTTGATATCCTATTATTATTATTATTATTTCTTAGTAGACACCCTTATCCAGGGCGACTTACAAGATATCACATTATTTTTACATACAATTACCCATTTATACAGTTGGGTTTTTACTGGAGCAATCTAGGTAAAGTACCTTGCTCAAGGGTACAGCAGCAGTGTCCCCCACCTGGGATTGAACCCACGACCCTCCGGTCAAGAGTCCAGAGCCCTAACCACTACTCCACACTGCTGCCCTGCATTGTCTTCTATGTCCACCTTGTACAACACAGGTGGATTTGCAAGAATAGCGGATCACCAGGGTAAAGCTGCTTATCCTGTAATTATACACTCAGTGTTTTTCATTTTCATAAAGTGCAACCGGGTACGGAGGATATTTTGTGCCAAAATGAAATATAAATAAATAAATAAATAAACATGTCTATATATTTATTTATGTATTCCTATATTTAATTTTGGCATAAAATATCTGCCAAAACCGGGTACATGAAACTATAATTTAATTAATACAGAACATACATTCAAAATTAGGCTACATTAAAATTAGTTTTTTTTTCTGTCCTGACATACTTTTATTGTTATGTTCTATTAAATGTATCTTCTCTTGTTTCTCCGTATCTCCTGAAACACACGTCTGTTTTGTTTTTCTCCACCTTTACTACCTTTCAATCCTACCTGTCCATTGACTGAAATCCTGAAATTGCCTCATTAACATAAAGGTTTCTCATTTAAATACTGAATAGTTATTCCCTCACCTTTATGTAAATTGCACACATTGAGCCTGTCTGAAAACAGCAGAAAAGTGTTTCATTTTATAATGGAAACAACGTTCGGGATGTACTTGCTTTATTATTATGTTCTATTAAATGCATCTTCACTTCTTTCTCTGCATCTCCTGAAACACATTCCTGAAATTACGTAAAAACTGTAATTTGCATCATTAACATATTGTAACAACCCAGACGATGGCAACCTGCTGGACTCTGTGTTTGTCTTGTTGTTTGTTTGTCATGTCTTGTTTTGTGTTGCATGTATTGTACAGGAACGGGGCACACCATTAGCATTAGGGTAGTTAGTGTGTGTGTGTGCATGTGTGTGTGACTGTAGTTACGGGACACTGATAGCCGAGCTGAGAGTGTGTCTGATGGGAGAACATAGAGTTAAGCCCCTACATGGGTCCCGCGCTGATCGCGGGCGAGAAAATGAGAAGAGTGTGAGTAACATGATGCCAAGGGTGAGCAGGCAGGCAAGTCCCCCTGGGAGGCGTACCACACTAAGTTCAGCATGGCAGCGCTCATTAATGGCTGGGGGCCTACTGAGAATGCTGGACAGCTGGACCTGGGCCCAGACGAGATGGTCCAGTATGATGTGTTAGCCACTGTCCTAGAGCGCTGCTTCAGAAGAGTGGAGTCTGCAGTCGACCTGCGCCTACACCTGGCCAACTGAACCCGAGGCCCAGGATAAAAACTGGGCACACTGGCGGCTGATGGCCCAAAGAGGGTACCACGATTTCCCCGACTGACCCCAACTGCCCTGCATCAGCAGTTCTTGCTTGCTGCCCCACCCTCCCTAGAGCTCGCTGTGGCTCATGCAGAAAGAGTTGAGGAGAGGGAGCATGACCGGGCCTCTGGGGTGGAACAGAGTCGGCAGAAGCGGAGGCCCGATCACACACAACCCAGTGAAAAGGAAGCCCCAGAAGCCTACAGTGCTGGTCACCCTTATAAGGGTAGCGATCACCCAGCCTGCCCAGGTGCCTGAGCCCCGCTTGCGGCTGTACTGGGGCTGCGACCAGCCAGGCCACCTACAGCGCCACTGCCCTGTCATCAGGACCCAACAGTGTTGCTGGGAGAGTGGGGTCTCACTCTCACCAGAAGCCGCAGACCGCAGACAGCACAAGCTGGCTGTAGTGGTTGGGAGGACCACTGCAGGGGACTTCTGCCATGTCTCTGTCCGAGTAGAGGGGCTTCCGTGCACTGCTGTAGTGGACACAGTCTCAACAGTGACTCTAGTCCTCCGTAATGCGATCCCTGACTAGGTAAAGGCTGTGCAGGACCCCTGCATACTGGGCCTGGACTTCCTGCACTACACAGGTGGGTAACTAGACCTCTGGACTGGGACATTGCACATACAGGGGGGTATGGCCTTGGCCTTAGTCGACCCGAGGAGGCCAGCCTTCCCAATAAGACCGTTAGTCAGAGTTGGGACCCCACTGTTCAACAACTCCAGGCTCTGCCGAGGGCCCAACGATAGTGAGACGGGGGACCTCAGCCCTCCACCGGGCTCCAACAAACACCAGGCCGCCAGCTCCATTATGCACCAGCGTCACCAGGGACAACGCAGCCCTTTGACGAGCCCAACACCGCAGAGGACTTCAACCTGCGCCACTGCAATCCTCTGCCCACCCCGAGGGACCTCAGCCCTCCCTCGGGCGTCATCATGCACCAGGCTGCCAGCCCCTTCATGCACCAGCGTCGCCAGGGGCAACGCAGCCTCTCTACGGGCCCAACACCTGTGCCACCACAACCCACAGTACACCCCCGGGGGACCTCAGCCATCCCCCAAGCTGCTCAACCAACGGAGTCGGAAAACTTCAGCCACCACCTTGCCGCTGCTGGAAAAGGCAGCCGTCCACCGCCGCCAAAGCTTACAGCCTGCGAGCTCTGGTCCCCTTGTTTGAGGGATGGTGTCCCTGCCCTGGAGCAATGATAATGACGGGATGGAGCTGCTGGAATGGGGGAACTCAGCCCTCCCCCAGCCCAGGCGAGCTCAAAGGAATCAACCCCTTCCCCCCTCTCGCCTTCTACCAGCACCAACTTCATCAAGTGCTCTCAACTGGGCCTTGCCAGCCCCTGTATATTATCCCGCTGTTGCCACGGTGACCACAGTCTGGCATCAGAACTGCGAGGGGCTTTACCCTGAGCAACAGGCCCAGTTGTGGGAACTGTTATTCACGTATCGATCCAGCTTTGCTACCACTTCGGACGACATGGGCCAGACACACCTGGTCCAGCACCAGATCGAGACAGGGGAGGCTTGTCCCATTAAGCTGCGCCCCTGCCGACAACCACTGGCATGTCAGGATGAAAAATAGGTCCTCCAGGAGATGAGAGAAGCTGGGATCTTTGAGCCCTCGGACAACCCCTGGACATCACCAGTGGTCGTGGTCCTCAAGAAGGACGGCAAGTGGCACTTCTGTGTCGACTACCGGCGCCTGAACGATGTGACAGAGAAAGACTCATACCCCCTCCCCCATATCGATGAGTCCCTGAATCTGGTGTCCAGATCAAAGTGGCTCTCCTCTCTCGATCTCCGAAGTGGCTACTGGCAAGTAGCTTTGTTCCCCTCTGCGCGACCCAAGACCGCCTTCTCCACCAGCCGAGGCCTATGGCAGTTTACTGTAATGCCATTTGGACTGTGCAATGCCCCCGCAATGTTTGAACAGCTTATGGAGAAGGTGTTGGCTGAGGTGCCCCCAACCGAATGCCTGGTTTATTTATACGACCTGCTGGTCCATGGGATGACCTTTGGATTCCCTCCAGGAGGGCTCAAGCTGCACCCTGAAAAATGCCAGTTGATGTGCAGAGAAGTCACCTTCCTGGGGCACCAGGTTGGAGAGGAGGGCATCAGCACGGAGGCCAGCAAGATAGAGGCTGTCTGGGACTGGCCCAGACCCATCAACCCTGGCCCACTCAGGGGCTCCCTGGGGCTTGCCTCTTATTATAGGAGATTTGTGCAGGGCTTCGCCACCATCGCTGCTCCCCTGCACAGCCTCCTGCAGAAAGAGGAGCCCTTTGTTTGGACCCCTGAGCGCCAGGAGGCGTTCAGTCGTCACAAGAGCACCCTGTGCCAGTCTCCAGTGTTGACTCCACCGGACCCTCACTTTCCCTTCCTGCTGGACAGAGACGCGAGCGACGAGGGTATCTGAGCTGTCTTGTATTGTACAGGAACAGGGTGCTCATTAGAGTTGTTAGTGTGTGTGCCTGCGTGCGTATGGTGTGTGTATGGTTGGAGGAACCCTCCCTCGAGGCTATAAGTAGGGGTCGGGGGTGGGGGGCATAGACTAGGGTTACCATACGTCCCTGTTTTTCGTGTCCCCGGAACAGTATAAGTAATATAAATGCGTTAATAAATATCAATGTTTCTATCATGATTCATCACTGACATTCGTAGTAACCAATCAGGTTTTGAGTTTAGTTGACTATCCAACCTCCGTTAAAATAAATAAATAAAAAAAAATAAAAAGTTAACATGAGTTGATTGACAGAAATTCCTACCACTCAGTTTCTTTGTATAATCACTGACATTTTACTGTCTGTAGGCTATCGGTCTAGTTTGTTGAGCTGACCCGCTCTTGTTTCAACTGCCAGTAAATCCATCTTCAGTACACACTGGAGCGAGTGTGAAGTACTAGATTTATGCGTTTGTAGCGTTCCTGGTTCCCACAGGCAGGCGCATCACACAGGGCGAGGCAATCCACGCACAGGCGGAGGGCGGGCGCGAACCCGGGATCTCTCGCACTGAACATAGCACCGATACCACTATACAAAAGAGCCGGCTCCTTTGCAGAGCGTATATCGGGCTTATGTCTTTGTGTGTGATTACGTCACCTAAAAGCCCAGCTACTGCCTACCCCCATGCACGCTACACATTATTTAGATTACTTTGTTTTTTTTTAATAAATGCATTACCGTAGTTATGTATTTTTGTCTGAAAACAACAACAACAACAACAACAAAACACGCGTTTAAAAAAAACGTGTCGGTTTAGATAGGCTAACTGCATCGCATGACAAGAAAAAAAAAACAGCTGCATGAGGATTTTACGAAAATGACTAGTGAGTAAGTAAGCTTTATTATAATATATAGTATTTAAGTTTATCCTGGTTTTGGCTCGTTGTCCCGTTTTTCATAAACGCCTGTCTTATGGGCATTAATAAGTGTTCTTGCTTGGTGTGTATGTAAATGTGTTAAACAGTGTTGAAGAAAAAAAAAAACATCAAAATACAAGGGTTTTTTTTTTTTTTTTTTTAAATACTTTTTTTCCTTCTCTAAATTGACATGACATGAAAACCCATAGCAGCATACTGTACAGTAGGATGTCAGTAAAATTCGATTTTATATTTTCAGGAATCTCCTGGGTTTCCATATCCCAAAGTTACCAGTATGTCCATGTGTAACCCTGGCTACTTAACTTTGGCTTGAAGGCAGCAGGAGAAGTAAGCCCTTGCATATTGCCTGTTTTGTATAGTTTGGGGAAGTTTTAAAATGTCTGCTTTGTTTTGAAAATGTAAAGTTTTTTTGCAATTAATCCTGAGTGTGTGTTTGTTTCTGTAGGTTATATGCATATTTGTTTTTTATTTGTAATGGATATGTGCAACTGATAAGATATAAGCTGCTTGCGATACACACTGCAACACATTTCAGGGGACAGACTAGAGAAAGTGAGAGAGAAAGTGAGACTCGGTAGAGGAAAGATAACAGTGAGTGAGGGAGTGTGAGACGATGACAGATTTTATTATTTTTGGCTTGAACCCTGACCCAAAAAGGTATTCGCTGTTATTTTATTTAGTTCAATTAATAATTAAAAAGGAAACATCCCATCTGGTCTCCCCGAGTCCTCTTGCAGCGCGACGAAAGCGTTACAATATATGTTTCTCATTTAAATACTGAATAGTTATTCTGCCACTTTTATGTAAATTGCACCCATTCCACCTTTCGATAAACAGAATAACAGTGTTTCATTTTAAGATAGAAACAACGTTTGGGATAAGAGAGTCGTGTTAAAACAGACGGAGACAGCGAGTTTCGGTTCGGAAAACACTTGATATTTAGGGCCAAGTATTAAAGCATGCGTTTTGGGATGTTAGTGTGAATTGTGCAGCAATTAAAAAAAAACAACAACTATTCGACAGTTTAGTCCCAACGTATGTTGCTGTTAAATCAGAGATAGTGGTTTATAAATAATTAGAAATGTGCGCAATGTCTGTAATTATCTGGCTGATTGTTTTCCAGTAAAGGCAATCTCTTACGTCTTTTGTTCAGGCATATGAACCTCTGGTTGGTATTTTTTACCCTGACCAGACGCAAAAACTCGACTATACATTACTCTAACACCCATATGCGGCAAGCCCCTTGTTGCTCTCGTTCCACTGATACCCAGTATAATTCTGTGCAATTATCATCCCTATGTGTGGTAAGCTTAGTTGGTGATTCAGGGGGGCGGAGGTAATTTTAGGTTGCTTGTTATGCGAGACTGAAACCACATGCTAAGTAGACTCATTGCATTGCATTTTTTTAAGCGGAAACCATAGAAGAATAAATTATAGCTTTATTGATTTTATTTGTGTGAATGTCAAAATAGTAGTAGAGGGCACCACACGTGCAAGTAAGCAGATAATTATTTTAGAACGATGACGACTCTCTCCCACTGAAAGCTTTGTGTGTTGTATATACAGGTGTGTTACCTGCTGTAGTCTCATCAGGAAAGGGGCTGGGTTTGCACTTTCTAGAATTCGTTTACAGTCCGGTTTGTCAGAATTCTTCAGTGCTATTCGTTCAAATGGAAAATGTTTTTCTATACGTCCAGCCTCGATGATAAGGATTCCGTCGGCTTCGCTCTCTCTCTCTTTCTCTCGAATCAGCTGTTAGCTAGAAGAGAAGCGTGAATACATTGTGTACCCGACTCGTGTTACATGAACTCGTTCTTTAGTTTAAAATATATATTTTTTATTAATCTCTTAGGAGTGTACTTTTAGATTTTTTTTCTCCAGATTTTGATTCTTATTTGTATATATATATACATATATATATTTTTTAAAATAATTGACTGCGTTGTATTTTCTTTGTAACATAACAGCGCAGTCACGGAGAGCCAACGACTTAGTGGATTGTCAAGCACAGACGTGCTTTAAAAATACCATTGATTTAAACTGACAATAAAAACACGATGGCCGTAGAAAGACTGGACTCTGAAGAGGTTCACCCAGAATTTCCAGAAAATGGCTTTGTGGCTACCGAAAAAGCTTCTTCGGGAGTGCTCCGTGAATATGACGAATCTGTGGCGCCTTATCTTGGGGGATTTGGGAAATACCAGAAACAACTAATTCTTCTAACCTGGATCCCCGCTTTGTTTATTGGATACAGCCAGAATTCAGACTCTCTTCTTTTAGCCCAGCCCGGCTACACGTGTAAATCTGTGGCTGTGAGTGTGGGAAATAGGACAATAAATCCGGTTTCGTATGTAAATACAACAAATGGCAGCAGGACTGCTTATGTTCATGGGAATGACAGCAGCAACGATATCAAAAACGCAGACTGTCTGTGCAACGATAGGAAATATAATATAAGCATTGGGCTCGTACAAAACGTGGTCACTAAGGTAAGTGCATTCCTCTGTAAAATCATGTGTTCTTTGTAATACTCTCATATGAAATTAAGTGTTTTGCTTTTCTGGACAGACAACTGGTGACGCTACACTGACGTGGTGTCTTTAAATACACCTCCATCAATAATTTGAGAATAAGATAGCAGGCTTTCAGCACAGGGTTTTTTTCTCATTTGTGTGACATGAGGCAACATAAAAGTTGCACATCTGGCCAGGGAAAATTGAGGTGGTCTCAAAAAAGAGGCCAATGGTAGAATGAAAGTGGACAAAACACCCTCATTCCGAGGAAGGAGTTCCAAAGAAGCTAGTGGCAATTTGTAAATTGGAGCAAATAAATGACCAATGCTTCCAATACAGGCCTTTTCAGGAGCACAACGTTAGTGATAATAAATACAAAAATATATATGTAGCCCATTATTGTGGTTGTTGTGTAGAATCGAAATTAATAAACAGAATTGGGCCAAAAATCGAGCCCTGCAGGACCCCACAAAAAAAAATTACAAATTGAAGCATGTTTGAGAGATAGGATCAAAACCAAAACAGGACACTACCTGACAATCCCACCATATTTTTAAGGCGATCAATTAAAACCGAGTGATCAGTAGTGCTATACTTTTATTAGAAATATGCAGGTGTTGCAGTTCAAACTCGCTCCGATGGACTATCAAATCATGTCACCTACAGAAAAGGTACCAGTATGCAGTGGGTGCTATTTAAAATAAATGTATTTGCATATCCTGAATTACTGTTATGCAGATAACCAAAAGAAAGACAAACACAATAAACTAGGACCAGTAATAATGGTATACATATAGTAAGTGGTAAGGACATTGACTTGGTTATTGTTTTGCGTTTCTTTAAGACGACTGTGATCTGAAGACCACCTATAAGGAAAATGTGATCTTATTTAATTGTGGCATACACTTCAAATGTTTCTCCTAAATCCTTATTGCTTAAACGATATAGACCTATTTAGGATGTATATGCTTAAAAATAATGACACATTTAAAAAATGTATGTGAGCTACACATGTAAAACGAGAGACACAAAAGAGAAATGGGTCTACTCAAAATCCTACCATTTTACCCCCTTTACCCACAATATACAGATAACTTAATATTTGTTTATATCTGCATAATTAACTGTGTATTGAAACAATTTCTTTACTTAATACATTGGAAAGCCACCAAAGTTTTGTTTCTAGTAACTCTGAATACACAGAAGGGTAACCTTATAAGAATGTAGTAAACCATCACCAATAATATATTTTTTATGGTTAAACATAAAGAACATTTCATGAATATCAAACCATATTTAAATCGTTGCAGCAGACTTTTCAGGTAAAGTTTTGTGAAAAGTCCATAATCCATAAAATAAGGCTCTGTAACCGACATATTCAGCAGTGTGGAGTAGTGGTTAGGGCTCTGCACTCTTGACCGCAGGGTCGTGGGTTCAGTCCCAGCTGGGGGACACTGCTGCTGTACCCTTCAGCAAGGTACTTTACCTAGATTGCTCCAGTAAAAACCCAGCTGTATAAATGGGTAATTATATGTTAAATTATAATGTGAAATAATGTATAATGTGATATCTTGTTACAATTGTAAGGGTGTCTGCAAAGAAATAAATAATAATAATAATAATATTCATGGGGACAGGAGATGTTATGTGCTATGTGCCATTTTATTCAGTTAGTTTGCTCCCAGTTTACATTTGACGTTAGCTGTGGTGGAGTAGGCCTACGCATTGTATTTAACATAGAACAAAGAACATTGTATACTAGCTTGTATGCAGCTCTGTGTATAACCAGCCACTTGTTTCTGCTTTGTTAAATGGAATGCGGTGTAAATCCGAGGAGAATCCCGGGCCATTTTGTATGCAAATACAGTAGTTCAATGCTGTACAACATTTGCAAAAAAATCCCTTTGACCTTTGTCTGCTGTGAAGTGGCCTTTGAAATCTGGCTAATACTGGTTCTACTGGTGGAATTTGCAAACCAAATCAGCTGCTGTTTCACATATTGTTTTTGAATTGATACTATTATGTTCAGTCTTTTAAGAAATAGGGTTGGAAAAACAAGCATTGGTAAACTGCTGACTGAATACTTGTGATCGGATAGATTTGTGCTCTGTATATGGTGAAGTAAGTAATCCCATTGTTCAACTGCTTTGTTTGCATGTGCTCTGTACAGCTGAAGCCAGATTTAACTAGGTATTTATGCTAAAGAGCATTTGGCACCATGTTTGTTTCTGAGTTACTTGTTTAGTAACATCTACATACCTGTGTATTTTTTCCTGTCACAAAACAGGAATGTGTATTATTAAGTGCTAGGAAATGCATCAAACTACATTTTTAAAGCAGATATTTTAAGCGAAAATTTGAGTTAATTGTATAATTGGCGCATCCTCTAGTTACACATTCAGTATGTTTACATGCAAGAGAAATTTGGAATTATTCTTGATAAACTAACATACAAGTGGAATTTAGTAAGAAGGTGATGACAGAGCACCATCTACAAGACTAGTTTAACAGGAGTAATCTAATGGAGTCTGATTTATTATTATAATAAAGTAAACACTGCACAGACAGTCTCAGTGTGGTTGCAACTCTATTCCGTCCAATAAACTGCTTCTCTTATCCACCTATAGCTGAACTGTATCTGTAGTAGATCAAAATACTGTACAAAGCAAGGCAAACTTCAGTCTAACACTACTGTATGACTATAGTATTATTCATAACACTTAAGGAGTTTAGAATGGTTCTCCGGTAATCTTTGTACATGCACTGTATTTCAATTTCGTGCTGCAGCATCAACCTGTCGGCTATGGAAACAGGCCATTTTTTTGGTAATTAATAACATTTAAGCCCACCATTTTAAACAAATGCTGATATAAACTATGCAAAAAATATAATACCTTAGCTGCTATAAACACACACATTACAATATGTATTGACAGGGAGTTCCTGTCGCTGGTTCTTGAGTGCATGTGTGCCTTTATGGAAGCAGCTGGGACACGCGTTGCTAAGGAACTAATTGAGCAGGTAGGCCTGTCCTGTGATGAGTTGATCGGGAGGTCCTGATTTGCTGGGGGACATGCCCGGGCAGGCTGTGCCACAGCTCAAGGTGTCTGCACCGCCATGCTACACAGATGGGTGCTGTGTTTACATCAAGGATTAGAGTGTCCGCTCCACGGAGGGAACTACTGCACGAAACCCTTCCACTCCAAGACGGTGCTCGTGAAGGTGTTGCCTAGCCGAGGCTGTGTGAAAAGGCTGTTTGAAGGCCGGAGTCGCTGTGAGGATGCCGGGACTCTGGGAGCCCAGAGTAGTAGATTCCTGGAGCCGGACATTCCTTTTAATGGGACTAGTGCTCGCCTTGTGTGGGAAACTTTTATTTTTAACTTTGTTTAGTTTTGTTTTCTTTATTAAATGTGACACTAGGGCTACCATTACTGGTAGCCCTAGAAATATGTAAAAAAATATATATATATAAACAAAATAAAAATACATACATAAAAAATACTATATAAATAATGATTATATATATATATAAGGAGATTTGTTGGTCCCAAACTCAAAATACGATCTTTTAATTAAACAAAACAGCAGTAGACCATGTAGTCAATGTAGTTACACTGGCCTGGTGCAATCTTGCTGTGGACCTCTCCATAAGTTAAATTTCTAAGAAATAATGTGTAACCATGCACAGTTATAGAAAATTCTGGGTTCTACCCAGCCCTTCGAAATAGCCTTCTTAGCTGTTGTCAGCCCTGCCAGTAAGTGTCGTCTGGAATGTAAATTAAGAACAACTTGAGAATCATCTCCAAGCAGGAGCAGACCGGGACACAGAGGAACCTCTACATTGAGAAGTTTAGAGAGAGCTGTGACTACAAAATTCCAAAAACCTATGATAGGTGGACATTCCCAAAACATGTGGAGATAGGTGCTGACTGTCCCTAGAGTGCACCCATGCCACAGATTATCAATAGAGATTTTCATTTGGAATCGATGATAATGGGTAGCATAAAATGTATGTACAAATTTAAAATGAATCGGCACTTGTGTTGTTAATTAAATCTGTGCAGCGTGTCAACACCCACTGCTCTATGCCTGCCTCAGTATTATTCAGTTACATAAGAACATAAGAACGTTTACAAACGAGAGGAGGCCATTCAGCCCATCTTGCTCGTTTGGTTGTTAGTAGCTTATTGATCCCAGAATCTCGTCGAGCAGCTTCTTGAAGAATCCCAGGGTGTCAGCTTCAACAACATTACTGGGGAGTTGTTTCCAGACCCTCACAATTCTCTGTGTAAAAAAGTGCCTCCTATTTTCTGTTCTGAATGCCCCTTTATCTAATCTCCATTTGTGACCCCTGGTCCTTGTTTCTTTTTTCAGGTCAAAAAAGTCCCCTGGGTCGACATTGTCTATACCTTTTAGGATTTTTAATATTTGAATCAGAGCCACCAGATTTCTACATTCTGTCATTGATTAATTCATGATCTTTACATAACAAATTCAGAAAAGTTTTTTCAAAGTAGCACAATATCTTATAAGAGAGAAAGGGTTACAGTGTTTTCTTTTGCTCTTGGGATGAAGCCATAGCATTTGTGTCATTCCACTGAAGCTTCATAGAGCTTGTGTTTTTTAGTGACAGCCTGCCAAATCATTAATGCAATGCATTCTTCCTCTGCGCTGCCTTGCACCCACTCCTGTTTGGGTGTGAACAAAGTACAGCTGTTCAGGCTTTGCTGTGTCTTATCACACAATAGTTTCATTGTTTAAAATACAATCTTTTTTGTACTGTAGTTAAAATAAGAATTTATAACTAGTCGGTAGTGGATCGCTATACTATCAAGGAACTTTGTTATCAATGACAATTGTTGTTGTCTAATTTTGTAACTAAGTTTTTTTATAACTGTATGGTTAATACGTCTTGTTTATTGAGTTGCCAGCTGAAAAGCAGATGGTGACAGTCTGCTTTACAGCAGGTGCCCCCCATCAAGCTCTGCTTTTAATCTTAAGTATACAGCATGAAAACTGAGATACTTCTGACAGCTTCAGCTTTTCTATTCAAATAGTATATTAATGGTAAAAAATGTAAACATTATACTACATGTCCTTGTTGCTTTATCTATCCATACAACTTGGTATTTTTATTTGTAAAGTGTTATGTGGTGTGAGCGTTATATATAATTATTTCCATTACACAAGAGTAGATGTTAAAACTTCATGCTGATTTGAACTCGGCTATCACCAAGATAAGCACCAACTAAGACGTAGCTTTACAGTAAACTAATGTGATCCATATGCGACTCCATCCATTTGCGCTTCCTTCCATATGATGATGTAGATATCCTTCTGTCTGGTGTTAATGGCTGAAGTGTAAAGCTGGCTCCAGGGATCAGCTTATTTTGCCTCCCTGGCGCATCAGCACACACAACGGCTGCGATGCTGGCTCCGGGGATCAACCACATTGCGGCCTCCCCAGCGCATCAGCATGACAACCGTCTGGATTGAGCTAAGTAGGGTACATCTCTGGGGTCTTCAAGTGGGCACCATCCTCAGTGTTTCGTCGACTAGCCCACGACACCTCAAGAGGGCTCAACGGTGATTCTGGCGTCCCAGAATCACCCCCTTCCGTCTCCCACTCAACTCAGCCCAGCTTACTTACCTGTACATCAGCGTTTCTTTCTTTCTATTGTGCTTGAGATCCCCAGCCAGAATCTTTCCGTCTCAACCACAGCCAGTTGCTGCTCCTCTCTGCTGCTTCAGATAAGTTCTTCACTGTGCGACACAACTCTTGGCCACTGAATCCGACGTCTCTGAGAAACCGGGTTGTAAAGTGTGCCACAAATCCTCGACAACCCACCTCCATTGGGTAAACCCGGACTCCATCCTCGCTGTTCCTCTTTAGTGGCTAGTTGAGCATACCGCAGTTTCTTCCTTTCGTACGCCTCATCTACAGCATCCTCCCATGGCACTGTTAACTCTACCAGGTGAACAAGGTGTGCTGATCCAGACCACAAGACAATATCTGGTCGAAGGTTAGTGGTGGCAATCTCAGGTGGAAAAATAAGGCATTGACCAACATCTGCCAGCATTTTCCAGTCTCTAGCAGCTTCCAGTTGTCCTGGGCGAGGATTGGTTTTAACACCTTTTTTTGGTGGTTGCTCTCCTGGGTGGATTAATGTTGTCTTTTGTGTGTAATGTTTTAATGGAACAGGTGGCAACTTATTGGTCATGTTACGCTTGTCTTCCAATGCTAAGGCCAAACATTGCAGCACCTGGTCCTTGGCTAAGAGCCACCTTACATCCTGTCAAAATGTGCCTTAATGTTGCAGGTGATGAACACAAAGGACATGAGGGATCCTCTCCTACCCAGAGGTTTAGGTTCTGTGGTGATGGGAGAACATCATATGTTGACCTGATGAAGAAACTGATCCTGCTATGTTCCATTGACCATAGCTCTTGCCAGCCAATCTTGCGTTGTTCCACACTCTCCCATCTCATCCATTCTCCCTGCTTGGCCTGGGAAATGGCCTTTATACACCTCATCCTCTCCTCCTGCTTTTGCACCTCGTTGATTACCAGCTTCCTCCTTTGAGCTGGGGCTGCCTTGTGCCATGTAGCAGGAGCTGAACTGAGACCAAGACCCCCTCTTCCATGCTGAACTTGCCGCATGATATCACCAATTCGAAGGGCAGCCTTTGCATCTTCCACAGCTTTCTTTGCCGCCCACTTTCTTCCAGTTTTCAACACAGGTGCTGCCTCCCTTACGCATTTGTCGCGTGACTCTGCTAATGTCATTTCCAGTCTGACCTTGGCGCACTTAAACTCCTCGGTTAGAGCGGAGACTGGTAGCTGCAGTATTCCTTTACCATAAAGTCCTACTCTGCTGAGGCAGCGTGGAACTTCCAACCATTTCCTGATGTATGAACTGATTAAAGCTTCCAGCTTCTTGTACACAGTCAGTGGCCACAGCAACCTCGGCAGTAGACCAAACTGAAAGCACCAGAGTTTTAGTTTGCCTGGTAGAGCGCAGCTGTCTATGCTCTTCAACCCTTCCACTGCTTGTTGTCTAACTTCTCCCACACGAACTGTGTCCTTTAGATCCCCGTCGTACCATCTCCCAAGACTCTTCACTGGCTTCTCAGACACTGTTGGTATTGCCTCACCATTAATGAAGAATGTTTTATCTACTACTTTACCTTTAATTATAGAGATGCTCCTTGATTTAGTGGGCTTGAATTGCATTCGTGCCCATTCAATGTTATTGGTTAATTTGCACAATAACCGATTAGTGCAGGCTACTGTTGTAGTCATGGTTGTCATGTCATACTTCCATTGCCATGGTAAAAGCCAGTGGAGAAATGGTGCATCCTGCCATTATTCCAACCTCTAGGCATTGCCATGTAGTGCTGAATTCTGAAGTTGATAAACTAAATTGCAAATCTCCGAAGTAGGCTTTCACTACATTTGTTATTGTCATCGGTACACTGAAAAAATCAAATGCTGCCCAAAGAAGTTCATGTGGCACTGAACCATATGCATTAGCCAAATCCAGGAATGTCACATGGACTCCTTCCTCTCCTTTTTAGCTGATTGAATTTGTTGCCAGATCACATTGATGTGTTCTAAGCATCCTGGGAAACATGGAATGCCCGCTTTTTGTATTGAAGTGTCAATGAAGCAGTTCTTTAATAGGTAAGTTGACAATCTCTGAGCAATAATGCTGAAGAAAATCTTGCCTTCTACGTTTAATAGGGAAATGGGACGAAACTGACTGATGCTTGTAGAATCTTTTTCTTTAGGTATAAAGACTCCACCTGCTCTGCGCCATGCTCTTGGTACAACCTGTTTTTCCCATGCCACTTTCATCAATTTCCATAGAATTCGTAGAATTCCTGAAGCACTCTTATACACTCTGTACGGAACTCCATTAGGCCCTGGAGATGATGAAGCCCTTGCTTTTTTCACAGCTTGCTCTACTTCTTTCCACTTAGGTGCACAGTCCTCCATTTGGTATTCTGGTGGATTGATAGGTGGGATGTCTGACGGAATTGACATAGGCTCCTGCCTTTTTGAATCTGTATGCGTTTCCTCCAAGTATCTCTCCAGCTCAAACTTCGATGCTTTTAGTGTGCCATTCTTCTCACTGGTGAATAACTTCTTTACAAAGTTGAATGGGTCTTTATAAAAGTTAGCTCTCGCCTGCTCCTTCTTTTTGTAGCGTTTCCGTAGGCGCTCAGCTCTGCGCAATGTTGCAAGCTTATCTTTTATGACCCTTTGTAAGAGGTTGAGTCCCTCCTTCTGACTTTGTTCTGCTCTTCTCCATTGCTTTCTCAGCTGTCTCTTTTCTCTAAGCGTTCAATCTCCTGCTGCCGTCTAGACTTTTGAGGAATAGTTTGTACTTTTTCCTTCCTTTTTTCAACTCCAAACCTCTCACTTCCATATGCGTAGATGATGTCCCCAAATTTATTCAGCTTCTTTTCAACTGTTCCACTTAATATTTCCAATGCAAAGCAGAGATCTGTGTTTACTGTGTCCCATGCAGTTTTCTCACAAGCTCTTGGCCATTTAACTCCAGACTTGTGCCCGTTGAGGTTCTTTTCTCTCTTATGCTGGTTTGTCTCACCGGGTTCACAAGGATCATTAGGTTCATCACGTCTATGACGGGTGTTGATATCCTGCGAACTGTGGTTTGCATCCTGTCGCTGGATTTCATTCGACTGACTTGACTGATTTAGTAAGAAGTACTGATCAATGCCAGGCCCTTGTCCCTTCTCCCTCAAGCATTTCATTCTGCCTTGATGAATCTTCAAACCCCTGACCGTTGTCGCCTTGCTCCAGCCGCAGACACAAACCTGGAGTTCCATGTCTTTGCTAACTGCAGATCTTGAACTAGCCTTTTGTGAAGTACTCTCCATACTCATATCCGTTTCCGTTCCTAAGTCGTTAACTGTGTTGTCCAACGTTGAGTCATCTTCCGCCCCCGCTGTCGCACACTCTAGGGGTATTTTTCGCTTTAATTTCTTAGAAGCCTTGGGCGGGTGTCTCCAGCATCCTGTAAACACAGAGCTGGATACTGCCGACAAGGGTAGCTAACCCTTACCCGCCCCGATGGGGTCTCGTTCCTCCTGTCAGCTGTCTCTCCAGGCTGTCGCAAAGTCTTTCCCTTGTTGCCAGCTGCACTATTAACAGCAGTCACTGGACGTATCCAGATCTTCATGTTTTTTATTTTTCTTAAAAATATTTCCCAACATAAAACCAATGTCACCTACAATAATTTATTTTGAGTTTCAGTGTTTTAAAATAAAATATCAAACAGAACGACATTTCAATGTACCATTTATAATTCAGTAATATGAGAGAATTGGTCAGGGGTCTGAATACTTTTGCAAGGCACTGTGTATATATATATATATATATATATATATATATATATATATATATATATATATATATATATATATATATATATATGTATGTATCCTAAATTTATTTTTACAATGTGAAGACAGAAAGGGTTAAATAGTTTTTGCACACGCCTCCCAACTTTTTAATCTTTGGCCACAGTACCGGGTTTGTTAAAAAAAATTAGATAGCTTTTTCAGTATATTAGACTGTGTTGTTAATCTAGAAACAAATATTTACTCATGAAGGAGTGTTAGAAAAATATTAGGAACAAAGAAATGGGTTTCAATAAATTTCAGCAAATATAGGATTTAGTCCAAGTCTTGCCCCTGGTAAAGATATTAATTAAAAACTGATTCAAAATATGCCATTTCGATATTGTAATATGTGAAGGACTGCCTCATATATCCGACACATTACAAGCTTTAGTTTATTTATAATGTGTCAGTAAATTCCAAAACTAATTTGCCACAAATTAAGACTAAATTAACCTAAACCAATTTGACTTTTCTTTCACACTACTGTCTGTTAGCCAAAATGTGAGTAATGTTTGAATACAACTGTGCATTAAGGACCAATTTGTTTCAGAACAGTGTACACAGTACACTGTACATGTATTTAAGCGGATCAACCGGAAAACCCATCATAAGAAGCCTTCCGCTAGTGAGTGAGTGAGTGAGTGATTGATTGATTGATTGATTGATTGATTGATTGATTTATTTATAATATAATAAGAAGCGAAGGAAACAAAACAAACAAAAAAAACCTAATAATAATACATACCTGACTCAGAATTCCGCAGAGACAGTGCAAGGCTTTCTTTTGTAGAAAGTTGTTATATTTTGTATTATTGGGGATCCAGTATACCGGTAGTCCATACAAATTTAACACATTTCTCAGTAGATGCTAATCCACCTGGGCATGTTTGTAATTTTCTGGAACTTCGTTCTGTAAGTCTTAAGCCCTGTATTTGTCTTTTTTGAAGAAATTTGTGGAACCAACAGGTTTTTTTTTTTCATTCTTCTGAAACAAATCTTGCTCTATGAATAAGGTTTAAGAGATTTTACATCAACTCTATACACAGTCGCAAAAACCTGGTACTGAGGTCGGTAGCCTGCAGCAATAATACAGGAGATCACTGACCCCAATTCCCAGCTATGCTAATTTTAATAATTTTTGGGATGCACTTGACTTTTTTTGTCCTTGGTTAGTACCCATGATAGAAGCTACTTAAGGCTAGTGTACAATTAATTGCATTTTATTGCTAAGGGACAGAAAAGTCTAAGCGTAAAGCAATCAGGTATTCGATCACCAAACACGAAAATAACAAGTGGATGAAACAAACTTCTATGCTTTGCAAATAAATATTTATTCATTTACTACTTATTTATTGCAGATTGATACATTTTGTACTTTTTTAGTAGCTTCAGTTTTTTTTTGTAACCTTGCTTATAAAACAACTAAACTATATAATCCTTTTATTAGTCACCTGCAAATGGCAATAATTTGAAACGTTGAATAAATGGTGTCACATAAAAACAAAAGCTTGCCAGGGTTAGTGTCTGAATGTCAGATCTTGTTTGTTAATAAAGATTTGCTTGATACTGCCTTATACATGTAGTAGAACGATGAGTGAGGTTATGTTGTAAACGGGGTCTTTGCTGCTGAAGTCTTGTGAACATATGGTATGGCTTTCAGACTTATTTCCACGCAAAGAAACTTCGTTTTTGGTCAATTTGCACAGCTTTGTAGCGTGAGAAGGCGATTTACCCACCTTTTTAAGTCGCACCATGTTTTTGCCATGCGCTTCCTATAGCGTGAGGAATGTGCGTGATATTTACATGCTAGGTCACATTCTCACAACAATGGAGAGTAAACTGCGTGTAACCCACACCATTGATATCATCTGACATGCATATTGTTGCATACTATTTAACAATTAGGCAAAATAATTTTGGCAAAATAGTGTTATGATCCCCAAAATTATTCATTCCACAAATATCTGATTGTTTATTTGTAATAGCCTCTCAAAAGTTTAGTACATCTAGGTGTTAGAAAATTAGATGTACACTCACCAGTCTTCTTTGTGAGTGTGTGTATGTTTAAAATTCTAATCACATTTACAATAGAAACCATTCAGATGTAATGAGACCTTACTTATTCAGATTTCCTGCTGCACTGTATAATTAGAGTGTTGTTTTTTGGGGGTATAACATCAAAAGCATATCTCTAAAGCTAAATGCATTTTCCAGTAGATACTGTATTCTAATAAACATTGCTAGAAGACTTGCTGACCAGGCATCATTATGTTTGAATTCTGTGGCAGTGTTTGCTCTTGGAGTCAAATTGGTGAATGCTGAATGTTTAACTTCCACCACATGATCTGGTGCTGAAATTCAGTTGGTTTGTCAGTGTTACGTGTAGCGTGCCAACGTCTTTAGCAATACAATTGCTAGAGATGTTCATTTCGTTTAGTCCCTACCTCAGGCTTAATAAATGTGTTACTCTCAAGTGGGGTGTACACTTAGAGGTCTGTTCTTTGCAGTAAATCTGATTTGTGGATGTTGATAATTCTGTATGCTGTATACAATATGGATTAGAATCTCTCACTGTTTTTAATTAAACAATAGTGCCCATTGATGAAGGCTCTACCATGTGCTACTTAACTGCAACTGGAGTTATGAGTGCCGAGCTGAAGCCGAGGGTGCTTACGAAAGTCAAGGTTAACTAACACACGGTAGACCCTTCATCGAGAGGGCACTATCGCGATTAGAAAATCATTTTTCTCATTATTTTCTTTAACCCCTTAACTGCTATTGGACGTACCTGGTATGATCTCAAAAACGCTCGTTCAGTGCTGCCGGATGTACCAGCACTTAAAAAAAAGAAAAATAAATGCTGGATTGCCGTTATTTAACTGTAGCGCTATGCATAAGAAATAGTCTTGAAGCCCAGGTGTTAAATCTGGACAAATTTAGACGCCGAACAAAATAATCTGTTATACAATGACATTAGAAATGCGTGTAGCAAAGGAGAAGCCATACAATTGGGGGATTTCAACTTCCCCCATATAAAATGGGAAAACCCGCTGGGGAGCACGACGGACGAAATTGAAATGGTGGAAATGACAAATGACTGCTTCCTAACGCAATTTGTCAAGGCACCAACTAGAGGGGAGGCATGCCTTGATTTAGAATTTTCAAATAACAAAGACAGAAAAACTAAAACAGAGGTCAGAGAACCATTGGCAAACTCAGACCACAACATGGTCTCATTTGAAGTGATTTTTAAAACCCAAAAAGTAATGACTAAAGCTAAGGTTTACAATTTTAGAAAAGCAAACTATGAAGGTATGAAACAGAGACTAACAGAAGTAGATTGGAGTAAAATTAAGAAAACATCCACAGAAAAAGGATGGCTGTTTTTTTAAAAATGTAGTACTAGAGGCACAAAACAATTACATACAAAAATAGCAAATATACAGACGTGCTCAAATTTGTTGGTACCCTTACAGCTCATGGAAATAATGCTTCATTCCTCCTGAAAAGTGATGAAATTAAAAGCTATTTTATCATGTATACTTGCATACCTTTGGTATGTCATAGAATAAAGCAAAGAAGCTGTGAAAAGAGATGAATTACTGCTTATTCTACAAAGATATTCTAAAATGGCCTGGACACATTTGTTGGTACCCCTTAGAAAAGATAATAAATAATTGGATTATAGTGATATTTCAAACTAATTAGTTTCTTTAATTAGTATCACACATGTCTCCAATCTTGTAATCAGTCATTCAGCCTATTTAAATGGAGAAAAGTAGTCACTGTGCTGTTTGGTATCATTGTGTGCACCACACTGAACATGGACCAGAGAAAGCAAAGGAAAGAGTTGTCTGAGGAGATCAGAAAGAAAATAATAGACAAGCATGGTAAAGGTAAAGGCTACAAGACCATCTCCAAGCAGCTTGATGTTCCTGTGACAACAGTTGCAAATATTATTAAGAAGTTTAAGGTCCATGGAACTGTAGCCAACCTCCCTGGGCGCGGCCGCAAGAGGAAAATCGACCCCAGATTGAACAGAAGGATAGTGTGAATGGTAGAAAAAGAACCAAGGATAACTGCCAAAGAGATACAAGCTGAACTCCAAGGTGAAGGTACGTCAGTTTCTGATCGCACCATCCGTCGCTTTTTGAACGAAAGTGGGCTCCATGGAAGAAGACCCAGGAGGACTCCACTTTTGAAAGAAAAACATAAAAAAGCCAGACTGGAATTTGCTAAAATGCACATTGACAAGCCACAATCCTTCTGGGAGAATGTCCTTTGGACAGATGAGTCAAAACTGGAGCTTTTTGGCAAGTCACATCAGCTCTATGTTCACAGACGAAAAAATGAAGCTTTCAAAGAAAAGAACACCATACCTACAGTGAAACATGGAGGAGGCTCGGTTATGTTTTGGGGCTGCTTTGCTGCGCCTGGCACAGGGTGCCTTGAATCTGTGCAGGGCACAATGAAATCTCAAGACTATCAAGGCATTCTGGAGCGAAACGTACTGCCCAGTGTCAGAAAGCTCTGTCTCAGTCGCAGGTCATGGGTCCTCCAACAGGATAATGACCCAAAACACACAGCTAAAAGCACCCAAGAATGGATAAGAACAAAACATTGGACTATTCTGAAGTGGCCTTCTATGAGTCCTGATCTGAATCCTATCGAACATCTATGGAAACAGCTGAAACTTGCAGTCTGGAGAAGGCACCCATCAAACCTGAGACAGCTGGAGCAGTTTGCTCAGGAAGAGAGGGCCAAACTACCTGTTAACAGGTGCAGAAGTCTCATTGAGAGCTACAGAAAACGTTTGATTGCAGTGATTGCCTCTAAAGGTTGTGCAACAAAATATTAGGTTAGCGGTCCCATCATTTTTGTCCATGCCATTTTCATTTGTTTTATTATTTACAATATTATGTTGAATAAAAAATCAAAAGCAAAGTCTGATTTCTATTAAATATGGAATAAACAATGGTGGATGCCAATTACTTTTGTCAGTTTCAAGTTATTTCAGAGAAAATTGTGCATTCTTCGTTTTTTGTGGAGAGGTACCAGCAAATTTGAGCACGTCTGTATTAAATGATTACTTTTCACATGTTTTTACAAAGGAGGATACGGACAACATGCACCACATTTCGACCTGTTCCTATCCAGTTTTAAATAACTTTAGCATAACAGAGGCAGAAGTGTTAAAGGGACTAGGAGCTCTTAAAATAAACAAATCCCCTGGGCCGGATGAGATCCTCCCAATAGTACTCAAAGAAAAGAAAGAAGTTATTTACAAACCACTAACCAAGATCATGCAACAGTCTCTTGACACAGGGGTTGTACCGACAGACTGGAGAATTTCAAATGTAATACCGATCCACAAAAAGGGAGACAAAACTGACCCAAGCAACTACAGACCAATAAGCCTGACTTCTATTATATGTAAACTTATGGAAACTATAATAAGAACCAAAAGGGAAAATTACCAATATTGTAACAGTATCCTGGGAGACAGTCAGCATGGTTTCAGGAAAGGGAGATCGTGTCTAACTAACCTGCTTGACTTTTTTGAGGATGCAACATCGACAATGGATAATTGCAAAGCATATGACATGGTTTATTTAGATTTCCAGAAAGCTTTTGACAAAGTCCTGCATAAAAGATTAATCCTCAAACTGAACGCAGTAGGGTTTCAAGGAAATGCATGCAGATGGATTAGTGAGTGGTTAACATGTAGAAAACAGAAAGTACTGATTAGAGGAGAAACCTCAAAATGGAGCAAGGTAACCAGTGGTGTACCACAGGGATCAGTATTAGGTCCTCTGCTATTCCTAATCTACATTAATGATTTAGATTCTGGTATAGTAAGCAAACTTGTTAAATTTGCAGACGACACACAAGTAGGAGGAGTGGCAAACACTGCTGCAGCAGCAAAGGTCATTCAAAATGATCTAGACAGCATTCAAAACTGGGCAGACACATGGCAAATTACATTTAATAGAGAAAAGTGTAAGGTACTGCACGAAGGCAATAAAAATGTGCATTATAAATATCATATGGGAGATAATGAAATTGAAGAAGGAATCTATGAAAAAGACCTAGGAGTTTATGTTGACTCAGAGATGTCTTCATCCAGACAATGTGGGGAAGCTATAAAAAAGGCCAACAAGATGCTCGGATATATTGTGAGAAGTGTTGAATTTAAATCAAGGGAAGTAATGTTAAAACTTTAGCAATGCATTAGTAAGACCTCATCTAGAATATTGTGTTCAGTTCCTGCTCATTTGTTACAAAAAGGATATTGCTGCTCTAGAAAGAGTGCAAAGAGCAACCAGAATTATCCCGGGTTTAAAAGGCATGTTCTATGCAGACAGGCTAAAATAATTGAATCTATTCAGTCTTGAACAAAGAAGACTACGCGGCGATCTGATTCAAGCATTCAGAATTCTAAAAGGTATAGACAATGTCGACCCAGGGGACTTTTTTGACCTGAAAAAAGAAACAAGGACCAGGGGTCACAAATGGAGATTAGATAAAGGGGCATTCAGAACAGAAAATAGGAGACACCTTTTTACACAGAGAATTGTGAGGGTCTGGAACCAACTCCCCAGTAATGTTGTTGAAGCTGACACCCTGGGATCCTGCAAGGAGCTGCTTGATGAGATTCTGGGATCAATAAGCTACTAACAACTAAACGAGCAAGATGGGCTGAATGGCCTCCTCTCGTTTGTAAACTTTCTTATCTTCTTATCCAGCCTCAATACACCCTTTTTCTGGCACACCAGGTACCAGTGTGAACACAACTGGATTTACTCGAATTAACTTTTACAGTTGTTCATCACTGAAGACATTTTTGAATATTTGGTAACCCAAACCAATTTGTATACCCAACAATATCTGTCACAGCATGGAAAAACCTGGGGCCACATTCTAAGGTGCGCAAGTGGGTCCCCACAAATGTTTTCAAAATGAAAAAGTTCTGGGGTTTATCGCTTCTAATGGGACTAGGGTATACACCGAGAATTGATTTATTTTGGTCCCCCAACCCAATCCATGCTGCCCCAATTTTACCCTCCACAATGAGCCAGGACAGATTACAGTTAATCTTAAAGTTTCTACATTACAATGACAATTCTCCTGCTGTTCAAGGGGAGGCTTTTCTTTAAACAGTATATTCCCATGAAGCGTGCCCATTATGGGATTAAACTGTACAAACTATGTGAGAGTTCCACTGTGAGTGTACACAGGGAGGAACTCTCAGATTGAGCTGTCTGGCTGCCACCCATGCTTCCAGACCACTGAGAGAAATGTGTGGGATCTTGTTTTTCCCCTGTTAAATCTACCATTTGTATATAGATAACTTCTACACAGGGACCCCTCTGTTTAGGGCCGTGTACACATCACCAAAAAATGGCTTGTGGTACAATAAGACCCAACAGGAAGGTATTTCCATGACAATTGGTAGCCAACAAACCGAGGTGTGGCTCTGAACTTTCAGGAACTGCTGGCAATTAAATACACTGACAAAAAAAGATGTGTACATCCTCACCACCATCCACGATGAGGCTACTGTTGCAGTTCCTGTGTGAGCTCAGGACACACACACACAAGCAAGCCCAGGTGTGTCCTGGAGTACAATAAATACATGGGAGGTGTGAATAGGTCAGACCAGATGTTGGAGCCATACAATGCTGCAAGGAAGACCATGGCATGGTATAAGAAGCTTGGCATGTACATGTTCCAGATTTATGTGTACAATGCCTATGTAGTGTACCTACGAACGACATCAGAGAATCGACTCACATTTCTGGACTTTCAGACCTCTGTGAGCTCCAGCCTTTGTGTTTGATACACAAGAAATACCAGAGACTGAAAGATTTGAAACAGTGGAAAGGCTTAGTGAACATCATTTTATTCAAACTCTGTCACAGTCTGGGAGAAAAGCCAAGCCACAAAAAAGTGCTGTGTATGTTCCAGCAAGGGCATATGAGGGGATACACAGTATTACAGCCAGGCCTCTGTTTGGAGGAGTGTTTTGAAAGGTACCTGTGACAGAGAAAGAATGAATCTTTATTATAAATCTCCCTCCCCATCTGTGAGGATGCTGTGTTAAGGGAACAGTGTGCCCTGGACTGAATGGTCTGACAATTAAATCCAGGGAAAAGTGGAAGTCGGCCATCTAGAAAGGGGCGAAGGCACGGTACACCAAGTCATCTCCCCAGACGGGAAGCGATGTGGCAACCGAGGATTGGAGGAAAAATGTTTGCGATCACTAACCAAGGGGGTGTCACTGACGGTACAAAAGGGGACGTGGCTAAGTGATCTGTTCCTTTGTTATGGTTGAGAGAACCGCTGAAGGAAAATAAAATGTAACCGTGAGTGGTTAGTGTGTGTTTTTTTTTTTTTTTGTCGTTTCTAATTGTACTTGTTTGTTCTTATTAGACACCTAACACGTACCTGGAGCTGTCGCTTAAGGCCAGCACCAACCCGGACAGCACTGCACTACTGTTCACTAATAAATTGTATTTCACCACTTGCACGTTAGCACTCACTCTGGACTTGTGATCGTGTTTGTGTCTTTGTGTGTGTTTATTATTTTGGGACTGTAACCCTTGGTTTAAAACTGTGCAATACACATTGCTGTGTATTGCCTGGGATTATTTTTTACTGTCGCCGCGACCTGGATTAACAATGGAACCAACAAAGAATTGTTTGGACCGTGAACTTTGTTGTCTGTCATCTGTTATGCATTGCATCACTTCTACACCTGCGCACTGCAAACCACTTTGCCACAGTACCACGCTGTAAACGAGTACTGGAAGGACTAAATAAACCCCAGAACAAATACATGCTGTACCAGTACCTGAGGTAACATAACCAAAGGTAGTAAAAATCATTCGTTTTTATATCATGCAGCATTACCTTTGAGCGCCAGAGGAATTATGGGTAACAAACCATTGAAGGGTGATTGTTATGTTACCCATTTCTAATATCCTAATTTTGTGCAGTTTAATAAACAATGTATACTTATGCCAGGGTATCTCATTCTTTGGTGGCGTATTGGGCACATGAAATTGGGTTGTATTGCAAATTTGGAAGTTAAAAAGTTAAGGTGGAGTGGTTTTTGTTCCAACCGAGCTCTCAGTTACTTATTTGCACCAATTAATAGCTTAATTAATCAAGATTAACAGGTGTTCCAGCCATTGATGACATAGCCACTTATAAAACCTGAGGATTTGGGGCTCTCCAGGACCAGGGCTGAAAACCCCTGGTCTGGAGCATATTAAACCCCCAAAACCAATGAAAAGAGTTAGGCATAGGCACATCAGGCTGCTTAAAAGTGTCTACAATCTTACACCAAACATTAGGATTTTAGGGACTAAATGTTTACAATAATAGCTGTATTTTGTGGTCACATGACATGCTGACAAAAAAAAAAAAAAAAACCCTATATAGTTTGCCTAGGGTATCAAAGGGAACATATGGCAATTTTGATGTAAAACAGCTGACTCCCAAAATCACAAAATTTATTATAATAATAATAATAATAATAATACAAATAATATGTTCTATCTTGGTATAAAATGTTGTTTTTTAAAAAAAAATTTAGGGGTCCATATTTATTTTATCATGTGAGATGTTTCAGTTTCTCATGCGGATTATTATTAACACAGTATTGACATTTTTGGTATAGTGGATTCTGACTGCATTCATAAAGGGTGATTTTATATAGTACTTTTAAATCATGGGAAAGCTGAGAGGATTTGAGAAAGATACTTTCAGTTAAACACATCAGGCTCGACTAATTTAATCCTGCTTTTATAAACCAGTGGGCTCTTTATTCTGTTTCTATTTATTCCTGTCTTTCACCAGACCACTGAAGTCAAGCTTTCTCCGATCTTCAGACAAAACGCTATGCCTGAACGAGCCTGAATGTATTCCCACCACGTTTCCCATCTTTGTTTTGCAGCAAAGAGCCCCCAACTTGTTTTGACATTTGCGTGCACTGCGGATGCCAAAAATGTCACAAAATAGAAATGTTCTTTACCTCTTGAGACTTTATTGATGTACAAAGAAAGTCAATTTAAACGCATTCGTCCTTCCAGGATATTAGATAGACACAGGTATCTCACGACTTTCGAGCATAACCAGGAATACATTAACTGGTGATCCTTTTACCTAATCTAAACAAAGGTATTTAAAAAAAGAAAAAATAAGAGTAGTGTAGCTTTTATCACTCTTAATTTACTGAATAGAGACAAAGCAGCATATTTTATATTTAAGTGTTTAATTGCCAATAAGCACAGCTGCAATTCATGATACTTAGTATTTTCCACAGACAGATTTATACTGTGAGCTTGATTGGGCCCATCTGAGCTTTTTTACTCGTTTGCCTAATTTCATGGCTGTACTGTACTGCATGAAGTTACAGTATTCCACTGCATCACTGTTGCCTACAATAACATTTATTATCTAAATCTTGGAAATAGTTCAACAAAATGTAATTAATTTTTTTTTAACATGGTGTTTAGAGGATGGGTCTAGAACTGGTTAAATCTTGATGATATACAAGGTATTAGTAAAACGTATCCGATGTGCTTTTATGTTGTGGTAATGCGAGAAGGAGGTTAGTTTTGTGAAGAAACAAATATTAGCGAAATTATTTGTTCCCAGATCTAAAGTTTAAACAGTAATGAGGCCTTTAAAGAAAAGAGGAAGGAGAATTTCAACAGTCTACTGAGATGTTTTAGTACAAACTCAATGTAAAAAAAAAAAGATACATTTTTTAGCAGCATGTGGGGGTGGGGGGTGATGACATAGATGATTTGAACAATAGAAATGGTACAGATTACTTTAGGGAAGGGGAAACCTGATTTACATGGCTATTATAATGACGATTTAAACATTTTTTTTGTTCCTCTGTCTAGTGGAACTTGGTGTGTGATTCAACCTGGAAGGTCCACATTGCCAAGTTTTCTCTACTGGTTGGTTTAATCTTTGGATATTTGGTGATGGGAGTCTTGGCTGATTGGTAAGTTTTTTTTTTTTTAATTTTTTTTTTTATTATTTTATTTTTTTTAAATAGTGTCACTGAACATTTGCAATCCTAAGGTTCTTTCACTTTTGTACATGTGATTTTTTTTTTGTTAAATATCTTCAAAATTTTGCCCTGGTTATGTGAGCCATTTTATCATATTAAAATGACCTAGTGAATGTGGTGTTAAAAATATGATATTTGCTTCTTATGCTTGCTTTTTTTAATTGAATACTGTACAAAACTAGAATTCGTACTATTTGCATAAATTTAAAAAAAAAATATATATATATATATATATATACAAATGTCAACAAATAAATACAACTAGAAACCACTTTCCAAATTTCTAGCTTTAAAAGAATCAAAACAGATACAGTGCTACCCTGTTATAATGCGGTGTCGGGTTCCATAATTAGGAGACTGTGTTATTTATGTTTCGCCTTATAACACATATTGCCATTTTTGTTACTGAAATGATTTATACTCCCCACAAGCCAAATTATTATTGTAGCGTACGGTGGAAAATGAAGGAAGGAGACACACACAATTTGCAGGTACTCGAATCCACGGTTTACTGGGATGACTTTTCCCTGGGCCACACCAAAAACAACAGTCTTGTTCTCTCACAGCAGCACGTTCACACAGCAGCTTGTCCCACTTGGCACTGCCTGCGCTGATGTGGGCACTCCCCTATACTGTATGCTTTCATGTCCCCGTCTCCCTGGACGTCACCCACCAATCCCGGCTGAGGCAAGCTTACCGCTTCCCTGGTAACAACACACACACACACACACACACACACACACACACACACACACACACACACACACACACACACACACACACACACAACAGGGTCTGTAGACCAGTCCTGCAACAGTATAAATCCCTGGTCATTGCAATATATACAGTATAATAGAAACTGCTTTTCCACCAGTTTAAAGTTTACACCACTCTTATTTCAATTGTATATTTTTTATAATAAATGTTGTAAACTGTAAATAAATAACATAGAATCCAAGGATGTTTATACACACTTGTATTGTTTCGTATTTGTTTTGTAATATTAACGGACAGTTTGTTTTTACTTTTAGAAAAAAAAAAATACAGTGCAAGCATGGGAGCTTTATAAGTACTAAGTCCCAGTTTCAACTTAAATGCGTTTAAATACGGTAATGTAGAAACAATAAAACAAAATCACAGTGTTGTAGGTTTTCTTTTCTTGGTTTTTTTTTTCTATTACAATTTATCCTAGCATAATTCACGATAACATCACCAGGATCACTTAAAGTATCTGGAACGTTCACCCAACATTTGCGAGTCAAATTGCATTATGGGGGAAATGGAAGCCACAACCTTACCGTATTATAAGCGGTTCCGCACTAGAACAGGTCGAGTTATAACGGGATAGCACTGTAGTTAGCAAAACCTAGAAAACGTAACCTAATCTTTTAAAATGTTTAAACTAACGTAATGGCACTGGTAATGCCCTCTATCAGGGTTCTGTTGCTCAATAAATAAACAGCACTATGTAGAAAAGGGAAGTATTAAAATGAGGGCTGTCAAGCAATTAAAAAAAGAATTGTGATTTAATCTTGACATTTAAAAAATTATCTCAGTTAATCTTGGTTTTAATTGCATATTTAATTGATACAATTACTGTATCCATCTCAGTTAAAATTGTATTATTATTATTATTATTATTATTATTATTATTATTATTATTAATATCCAGAAAACAACCCAGCATAAAAACCCTGTTTTCCTATTTCTGGATTCTATTTATAGTTTTATATTTATTTACAATCCAGCATTTGTTGTTAAATTGTTTGGACCATCTGCTAAATCACAATAGATGGTAGGGGCAGCAGTGTGGAGTAGTGGTTAGCGCTCTGGACTCTTGACCGGAGGGTCGTGGGTTCAATCCCAGGTGGGGGACACTGCTGTTGTACCCTTGAGCAATGTACTTTACCTAGATTGCTCCAGTGAAAACCCAACTGTATAAATGGGTAATTGTATGAAAAAATAATGTGATATCTTGTAACAACTGTAAGTCGCCCTGGATAAGGGCGTCTGCTAAGAAATAAATAATAATAAATAATAAAATAGATTCCGTTCGAGAACAGTGATTTTGGACATAGCAGTGTGGCATTATGCAGATGTTTGGGCGCATACGGATTATTATACAATGACCAAATACATTCGGAACAGCAAGGTAGGATAGTTTATGTTTTATTTTTCATATAGTGCTGATGTACACTTAACGGGTCTGCAGTCAGTAGCTATCCAACAGCACTGGGTATCGTACTTAGCTTGATTTCATGGGTTTGCAGTGATCCTGAATTTGTAAAAGAGTACTCTGTCGAAACTGATGGGTTTCATTTGTTGTTGTATTGTTGTTTGTAGCAGAAAAACAACTAGAAAGTGTATTGAGAAGTGAAAGCATGTTTAGCATGCAAGTGGTACAGCATTCGAAACTCACTTTGACGGTACTAGATACAAGTAACCCTCTTTCTATCCAATGAATCGTCAGAAAGTTTAAAAAAAATGAACATCCCATTCACAAGTCCTTCAGTTTGAGTGCTTTGCTACATAATGCGGTTCCGTTACTAATTTTATATTCAACCAATGACCACTACACCCATTCAATCCTGGCATGCACTTGAGTGGTATTGAAATGGTGCCACAGGAAATTAATTATGGTATGCTAAGAGGGACATGACAGGAAAGCGATTTAACATGAATTAAAAAAAATAATCTCCCAAAAAATGAACGTGTTTATCGCAGAAGTTAACTGCGATTAATTGACAGTCCTAATTAAAATGCATTTCCATGAAAGTAATCAATGAACCGTTTAAACAAAAAAATAATTATTCCAAGCATAAAATGTTTTTGTCTTAATGACATTAAAGTGAAACTTTTCTTTGCTGAGTTCTGAACTATTTACCTATGGGCAATCGTAACCTGAAATACCTGACAAATGTGTGGGTTTGTGTTTTAATTATATTCTTGGAATGATAGTCTGTGTAGTACAAGTGTGTTTGGTACCATAATATATTTAAGGCCTTTAAGTTTTTACAGATAAAATAAAACTCCAGGATGCAGATGCAGTAAATCAAATGATTTTGCCACAGAAGAAAATATCCGTGACTTAAATTTAACAGAAGGTTGACAAAACTTGTCTTTTTTTTATTGCGATATTAAAAACTTAACACTGATGTATTCCTGCACCATTAGCTCTGTAAAGCCAAGTGTTTAAGATTTAAACACAATCTTAGGAAACATATTGGTGTTTATTTTAATTTAACGTGTAATAAACATATATACTTTTGACACACTCAAACATGTAGTGTCTCTTTAGGAGTGCTATCACTAATTAAATAACAAATACAATATGCTTCTACACATTAGTGGATGTCTTTTTCTCTGTCTGCTGTTTTCCAAAAGATTTACCTTTTTATACATTTTTTTTAAAAAAAATTTTTGATGTTCAAAATCAACTCCGATTTCACAAGACTGGCTAACACTGAAATGTTTTTTTTTCTGTTTTTGTCTTACAGGTTCGGACGGCAGCCTGTACTTATTATCTCCGTTATTTTCATGTTAATCTTTGGACTAACTGTCGCTCTTTCTGTGAATGTGACCATGTTTAGCACACTGAGGTTCTTCGAAGGATTTTGTCTAGCAGGAATCATTCTTTCCCTGTATGTAATGAGTAAGTACTGCTTGAATATTTCCTTTATAAAGCGGGATGATAACTAAATGCCTCTGAGTTTATTTAACCTAGAAAGAAAGAGACAGTTGTGCTGGTCCGGATGTGGCCCTGGAGCCATTAGTCATTTAACTGTCATGCTGGATATTTGTGTAGGTTTTCATTGAGACTTTTTTCCCCTTTAAAAATATGTGAATTATATAGACAATACTGTAATCGGTTAATCGCTTTTAAGATTGTTGTAGCAGTCTCAGTGAAACATCATTAAAGCCAGGTCATTTTAAAACAGGTAGCAGTTGCTCAGCTACAATTCTTGGGGTTCGTGAACTCATTCTCAAAGCGTTCCATGGCACTCTTGTTATTTGAAAACTCCTGGAGCACTCTCAGGGGACATTCATAAACCCTTTCGATCAAGGTCGCAGATTATTCAGAGCGCACTCTCAGTGCTCCAGCTCCAAAGGTAGTGTTTCAATATGGCTGCTCTTCCCTCTGGGTGGTAGGGGGTTTGCTCCCTGGTGGGTTATTACACTAACTATATTTATAATTTACTTTTAAAACAGATCATGTATTTGTATATTAATACTAATAACAGTATTTAAAAATTAATAATAATAATAATAATAATAATAATAATAATAATAATAATAATAATAATAATAATAATAATACCATCTCCTAGGCACTGACTGACTCAATCATCTAAATGTGTGCCTGTTTTCCCCTACTGTCATAAAATTATTATTAGCACCTTATATCTCTTGTTTTTGTGCCACCATGTTTAATCTCGAAAAGCAAACTGCTTTTTGTAAACTCCAACAGATTTTAACCCTCTGGAGTGCTCTGAAAGTAGTGCCCAGCGAGTGTCAGATTGAGTTTGCCAACGCACCCTTAACCCTTTGCAGTCCATTTATTAAGTGCGCGTCAGGCACGTCAGGTCCAATTTATTTTCACATGCGCAGTTAATTTTAGACGCGCTGTTTAAAAGTATTTTTTTTTTACAGTCAAACGGGTTTAAAAGGCCCTGCATATCAACAAAGCACTCACTAGGCATCTCCAGCCCCGCCCCACCCTTTGGTTCGCTATAGCTTTCACATATGCTAAGAAATAAATAATAATAATAATAATAATAATAATAATAATAGTTGTACATACAGATCAATCATCTCCTGATCACTTGTTTTATCACCAAACTCCTCAATAATACAGTCCAAGTCATTATTTTATTACTATAACATCTCAAAAAAGCTCTGCAAATGTCCGTGATAGTCTCTGTGCGCTGTTGCAGTATCAGACAGCTTGTTTCCTTATGACCACCCATATGGGATGCCAGGGGCAGGTATGACTATTCATGACATATGCGTTTTTTAGATGATGTCGGACAGGTTCCGACAATGGACCGGATAGGAATAATTGCAATGTCGGACCTGGTCCGACTATGGACCGCAAAGGGTTAATGTGATAACTTTCAGTTTACTTACAAAATACCAGAAATGCCGGTACTGAAGGGAAGCAAGATGTCAATCATACAGCAACACAAATGATATTCTTGCATAAGATGTATTTTGTCACCAATATTTGAATGCGAAAATCAATGTAAAATGTTTGGGTGGAATGACATATTTTTCACTTTACTTTTGCTCTGGGGCCACTATGGTAAACAGTGTAGGAAAAAGAGCAATGGAAAGGTAAACATCTCCTACCTATAATATCTCATACTTAAACCATTTTAGATGCCAACTTCAAATTTTCAGTATTATGTAAACTCATTCTACAAAATCTTAACTGTATGCTTCGTATTGACTCCTGACCTAATTTGGCTATCGTATTGATGTCACATGACTTGGGTATAGAGACAGTACATATATCTTCTGTGTGTTTTGTATATTTCTCTGTTGTAATGTGTGTTTGGGATTCTGGTGAAGCTGTTTTTTTGCTTGAAGGATTGATGCCCACTCTTCATTCTGGTAATAAACTAAACCCCAACAAACAAATCTGCTTATCCACGCAGTCTTTATCTTTCCTAAACTTAATGGAATTAAATTTTCTTATCCAAGAATAATGATATAAATTATTGTAACCTGACATGCTTTGGTGTTCTCTATGACCTTACTGTGCTTTCTAAATAGTACCAGCAATATCAGATTAATTGTACATTCACACTGGCACATCCGAGCCGGAACCTTGCCTAGCCCACCCAGCGCTGCTCGGGTCGTTTCACTCTGTTCAAGCAGCACTGTCCGTGGGACGTGATGTCGAATTCAGTTGACACAGGCGCGTGGTGGATTTGTTTTGAATTTGTTTTGAAAATGGATCTTGAGGTCATTGTTCTCTTTTTGTTGTTATTGACTGAAAATGAAAACCAACAACGTGCTGAATATGAAAAGAGGAGAAGAAATTGAATGAGAAACATTCAGAGCTCACGAAAGCTGTACTGAATCTGCCCATAGAGTCACAAGTGCCTGTCTTTCACCAGCTTCCCATGGCTGGACTTTTTTCTCCTCTGCATTGATGTTGACATCCATTGCTCTTCTCACTTTTACAATGGACTAACATGACATGATGACGTGCATGTTAACCCCGGCCCCGCTCGGCTCCGAGCCAGTACCAGATAGCTTGTGAGGCCAATGTGTCACGACTTGGTTCTAGCTCGGCTTGACAAAATGACCAGTGTAAAACGAGCTGTACCGTGAGGGCTCGGCTCGGCTTGGATGTGTCAGTGTAAAAAGGATAGAATTGTTTGCTCAGCAAGTAGGTATTTAACTGACTCATAATCGACCTTGCAGTAGATATACTGTCTATCTGAAAAGCTTGGGTAGTAATAAATGTTTCATAATATTGGCAGTAAGTCAAGGGCAGCAGAATTGAGGGCTACACTGTCCTTGTCAAAATAAGTTATGCTTGATGTCCAGCCTTGGCAAATATAAACAATTTGTGATTGCTAAGAATAGTTTTATTTGTGTCCACAGAGTAGTAATGACTTCCTTTCTTGTACACTTGCAGCTGGATAGGAAATATATTTGATGTCTGGGGTGGGGGAGGGATTTGGGAGCATAGCACAAACAAAGGAAAATATGAACAGAAGGTAATTTATTCAGGAATTGAATCAATGTACAGTTTGAATGGATGTTGACTACCACACAGAAAGTGATTTCCAAATTTTGTGGAAGTACCGTTATTTTGTCACATTGCCAGTACATCCTTGTCAAATAGGTTAGTCTCAATAAGGCAGTTTCTGTTTGAAGAGAATAATTAAACAAAATAACTCTGAACATGCTGTTTTTTGTTTGCATGGTTGGTTGGGTACGAAGAACTTTGCCTGTATAGTCTGTTTAAATTGGAGCATACCGCTTAGGCAATCAGAAAATGCTTTATTAGTCTCCATGTCCGACCTTGAGCCTTGTTTAAAGAGACACTGGCTATCCATCTGTGTAACAAGTTCATGTGGATCTTCTGTTTCCAAAGCTTTTGTGTTTTCCTGTTATTTTTAATAGGAAAACTCATAATTTGTTATTTTAGGTCATTGAGCTGGGGCGAGCTCAGTAGAATCTTAGTCTGATCTTGTATGAAAACCAATCTGCCACAACCTGCTGCAATAGGAAGCTGTATTCATAGGGAAAAGGTAAAGGGTCATTCCAGGACAAATCACCCGACAAGTAACACCCTACCCCATCACGTTTCCACCAATCCCGGTGCACGCTGTTGTCCTGAGCAACAAAAAAACCCCACAAATTTACATTTTCAGCTTCATCGGGTCACAGGATCAAAAGTTATAGAGAAGTCAAACTTTAATCAACCTTTTACTCAAAAACTATTTGTTAAGTGCCATTTTATTGGGAATTGCACATGGATTTCAAAAAATGTATAAAACACATTTGCAAAACAAGTTATGCCTTAACAAAGTATTTGATCTCTGACCTTGGGGTGAACCCCCCCCAAAAATAAAAGGTCAGTGCAGCTGCTTCTCATATACAAAGTTACAGGAAGGTAATATTTTCCATTTGCTGAAAAAAAAAAAAAATCACCCCCACCTGCCTTCCATTCCAAAGAAATATGAAAAATATTCAGCTGATATGTCCTGCCTGTTATAAAGCAACCTGCTATAGTGTGGAATTGGTTATAACATGGTAAGGTCTTGGCTCTTATTTCCCCAATAATGCAATTTTCACTCGCAAACGTTGGGTGAACATTCCAGATATACGGTACGAAGCATGGCAGACAGCAAAAAACTAACATCTTTCTCTAAAATGAAACTTGATGCGGTGGACAGAGTAAGAAAAGGTGAAACTCAAGAAGCAGTTTCAAAAGATGCAGAAAATGCAGAATCTACATTGTGTGGATGGCTAAAAGATGAAGAAAAACTAAGAGGTTTTCTTGATAAGATTGACTCCAAAGAGGGCTCCTCTAGGGAAAAAATGTGATGTGCTAAAGACAATGAATTAGACTCTGCTTTATTCGCTTAGTTTCTGCAGAAACGTCAATAGGGAGGTGGGGACATGAAAGCATATAGGGGGGTGCCCACATCAGCGCGGGCAGAGCCCAGTGAGACAAGACTGTTTGTTGTTTTTGGTGTGGCCCAGGCTAACGGGGAGTGAAATAGTCAGAGGAACGCAGGTTTGTGTTCTAGCTGTGTGGGGATTCCACAGGGAGCGTTGCCATGGCTCTTTTCCTCAAGGGGCCGGTAGCTCGCGAATATTAGCTGTAGAGCTCTTGGGTTTAAAAAGGTAATTGGCTTTATCGTGGGATTGGAGGATACCCAATAATCATGTATACTGCAAATCTATAGTGGTATTTTTCTATAAACTGTTTGTTATTATATATACACAGTCACAAGCAACTGTGAGTAACCTGATTTAATCACATTAAAATATATAAGGCAAGAGAAGTAACTCAAAAAGTTCAGGTGAAGGACAGTACAGAATAAATAGGACAAAGGCTATATTTATTTTACATGGAAATATGCGTTTTTGTAAATATGCAGGTCCCCTGACTTTACCATAACAACCTGTATAACACAATCTGTCAACACTACAGTTCAGACCTTAACTGTGATCTACAGTTGATACTTGCCAAGGTTCATTGGTCTGTAGCAGATTCTTGAAAGAACAGATCAGCTAGAGATGCTCTTTCCACAGGGTGAGTCTGGTGAATTTCACAGCTTGTACCTGCAATGTCTCTTCCAGAACAGTTTATTTGAACATGTTGATGTAGGAAATGATTATAGAAATATAGATCTAAATAAACCCCAGAACACTGAAATCTTCTGATTTAAATGCTGGGGAATGAAGCAGTGTCACAAAGACGGCCAGAGTGGGTGGCGTCAGACCAGACAGGAATACACAGACAGAGACGGTGGTGATGATGAGCTGAGTGCAATGGCTGCACTCAGCGTTTATTAACAAATAAAAAGGTTTTAAATGGTACACAAAACAGGACACGGCACTTGCGCCAAAATAAAGAGACAGACAAAACGGACTAACACTAAACAAACGGTGCACGGAGACAAACAAACACGGTGAGAACAAACACTTATATTTCACGTTTTTACTGCTTTAACTCTCCTCTCTCTCTCACCCGTTCTCCTCTTCCGAACACCCAACCCCGACTGCATGCTACGTGTCTCTATATATACTGTTGTGCTGGGATTCAATTACTAATTAATTATTCACTTGAATCCCAGCACGTGAATTAATTCTGTACAACCCCGTGCTCACATATTACATTTAACCAGCACGTGAAGTGATTTGTGCTCTCCTCGTGCCTAAATACAAATCTACACTTTTTAAATATACGTGAAACACAGACCCGTTTATATCCCGTGTACCAATCTATACACCAACATTAACATACGCACGCATACATACATACACAGAACACACAAATGCACACAGGGGCGGGGCACTTTGCCACATATACCCCCCCTTGTGCGCAGCACACATGGCCTCAACGGCCACCTCCCCCCTTAAAAATCCAGCAGTCCAGGACAAAGTCTCGGGCTGGGAAGGGAGGCTTCAGTAGGCCCATGGCTGGCAATGCTGTCAGCTCCCCTGCCGGTAGTGGCACGGCTGACAACATGCTGGTCCCGTCCTGCAGCGAAAAAGCTGCGGGGGGCAGGTGGTCCCCCGACCTCCCCCTTCTTCGTAGCCGGCAGCTCCCTCCTGTGGGGCTCCGGCCACAAGAACTCCTGCAGCGAAACTGCTGCTGGGGAAAGTGATCTCCAGACCTCGTCCCCCTTCTTCGTGGCCGGCAGCTCCCCTTTCTGGGGCTCCGGCCACCGTACTCCCTGCGGAGGTACGGGCAGCAGAGGCAGCTCCTGCTCCTCTGCTCCGGGCGGTGGCGGAGGCAGAGGCAGCTCCAGCTCCTCTGCTCCTGGCGGTGGTGGAGGCAGAGGCATCTCCAGCTCCTCTGCTCCTGGCGGTGGTGGAGGCAGAGGCAGCTCCAGCTCCTCTGCTCCTGGCGGTGGTGGAACCAGCAGGTATTCACCCTCTGCTGGTGGAGGTGGGAGGGGCCAGCAGTCCTCCCACTGCGGTGGAGGTGGAACCAGCAGGTATTCACCCTCTGCTGGTGGAGGTGGGAGGGGCAAGCAGTCCTCCCACTGCGGTGGAGGTGGAACCAGCAGGCATTCACCCTCTGCTGGTGGAGGTGGGACCAGCAGGTATTCACCCTCTGCTGGCAGCTTGGGTCCTAGGGCTGTGGAAGCCCCGACTTCCCTCTCTTCGGGCTGTGGACGCACCGACTCCTCCCTGTTGGGCTGTGGACGCACCGACTCCTCCCTGTTGGGCTGTGGACGCACCGACTCCTCCCTGTTGGGCTGTGGATGCACCGACTCCTCCCTTTTGGGCTGTGGACGTTCGGGCTCTCCCCACTCAGGCGTAGGACGTTCGGGCTCCTCCCACTCAGGCTTAGGACGTTCGGGCTCCTCCCACTCAGGCGTAGGACGTTCGGGCTCCTCCCACTCAGGCGTAGGACGTTCGGGCTCCTCCCGCTTGGGCTGTGGACGCTCAGGCTCCTCCCGCTTGGGCTGTGGAGGCAAAACCAGCAGGAATTCTTCCTCTGCTGGTGGAGACGGGGACAGCAGGCATTCTTCCTCTGCTGGTGGGACTGCTACCTGGGCTGCTGTTCCACTTATAATTGCCTCCAGGTAGCTGAAGACCAAACCCACACCTTCCTCCCAGGTGCTTACGGTCTGCTCCCTTGCATAAGCCTCCCATTGTTCCCTATCCATAAACTGCAGGAACTGGACGACTACTGGTATAGACTGGGCCTCCAGCCCAGCATTTTCCAGCATCCAGTCCCGCACTTTGATGGCGTCTTCTGCCATTTTTTTTATTTTTTTATTTTATATATTTTTTTTTAAATCCAAAACTGCGGTTCCTGCTCTGGCCTGAGTCCTGGAGGCGCTGTCGATCCCACGCAGGTCACCACGTGTCACAAAGACGGCCGGAGTGGGTGGCGTCAGACCAGAAACAGGAACACAAACGACAGAGACTTGGAGTTTGGTGGAGCTGAGCGAATGGTTTCGCTCAGCATTTAATAAAACAGCACAGACAAAACGACTAAACACTTAACAAACGGTGCACGGAGACAAACAAACACGGTGAGAACAAACACTTATATTTCACGTTTTTACTGCTTTAACTCTCCTCTCTCTCTCACCCGTTCTCCTCTTCCGAACACCCAACCCCGACTGCATGCTACGTGTCTCTATATATACTGTTGTGCTGGGATTCAATTACTAATTAATTATTCACTTGAATCCCAGCACGTGAATTAATTCTGTGCAACCCCGTGCTCACATATTACATTTAACCAGCACGTGAAGTGATTTGTGCTCTCCTCGTGCCTAAATACAAATCTACACTTTTTAAATATACGTGAAACACAGACCCGTTTATATCCCGTGTACCAATCTATACACCAACATTAACATACGCACGCATACATACATACACAGAACACACAAATGCACACAGGGGCGGGGCACTTTGCCACAAGCAGTCACAGTTACAAGTTTAAATAACGGTTCTCCAAAAACACCACTTGCTATTAATATAGCAGACGTGGCAGCAGACATCCCCCAGACACAGCAAATGCACATTTAATGAATAGATAAATATTTCACTTCTCTTAGAATGGCTTGGGTTTTAAATTAAGCCCCAACAAAACTTCATCCAAAGCAGATGTTTTAATAGACATACGTATTCAAAACTTTTGTTTAAAATACAGTTTTGCTTTTGAAGAAAACACAGAGCCGTTGTTGTGATGTGCTGTAAACAATCTGGTAAAAGTAACCAGCCTGCATCACATTCCATGAAACATCTTTTTTTTTTGGTTCCTCCCAGCTTTCTGCAACATGATCATTTGTGAGGGCACATCGGTGTGTCTTCCATTTTTACCCTTCTAGTTCAATTGCAGCAAATCTTTAATCTATAATGTTCAGAAAGGAATACCATCTAGTGCAGCATGCTGTTCTCCCCAGCTACATACTGCAGACTCTCAATGCATAGTGGTTTAAGCCATGCCAGGTTTCACAAAGCCCTGGTATTTATTTCACTGCTATGGTTTGACTAAAGGTCAGAGGTCACTCATTAGGCTCATCTTGTAAAACCTGAAATTAACTGATATACAATGGGAGCCTTGTTTCACTGTATAATCAGCACAGTGCTCATGTGGAAGATCTCCGAGATATGCTGGCACCAGACCTATACTAATGCGAGCTGTGAGATGACTTGATCTCAAGCACTGTTGAGTTTACGGATTGGGTTTTGCAGAGCAGTTCACTGTTCTTTTGTTAGAGTCTTGTCTGGTTTGTACATAGCATGAAATCCACTCCAGACAGATAGTAAATATATAGCCTTGAAAGTGCATTTGGCCAAAAAAATAAAATATTTCTTTTTATACCCTGAACTACCTTGACAATTTAATCTGTCTTTAATATAAATAGCAATTAATGGGGTGAAGTAGCCTTGGAGACCTGAAAGCAAAGGAATAATTTACAACAGTAAGTCTTTTCAGTGTCTTAATAGGAGTATCTACAACGAATCGACAATAACAATCCAAAGCAAATGTGCTTTTGTTACAGACTTTCTAGCAAGTCTGTAATTGTTACAGTACTTAATTAACCCTTTGTAAAAAAAAAAAAAATAACACAAAACTGCTTAACATAAAAAAGAACAGTCGTACAGGTAGCACAGTAGCAGGTGCAGTTCACACTGCCTCAGAGTTCCTGATCGCATCATAAATTCCAGATTTTCTAAATCCATTGACGTAAATGTCCGTTCTGCTTTTAATTTTTTCAAGCAAATTGGCTTCATCACACTGCCATTCTCATATTCACTTTGACAATCGAGACATTCTTTCCCTTCCCCAGCACTTCTTTAACCTGTGCTGCATACCAGTCTGTCAGAGGCCGGGATCACTCACTGTATGCCACACTCTGATTTGGTGGAAGAATTATTGGCGATCCAATCAAAACCGCCGATAAAGCCAAAATAAAGTCCCCACCAAAATTTCCCGTTATAAGGTATCCTGAATTGAAGCTGAACTTTGATTGAAAATCAATCTGACATGAATTGTTTCAAAGAATCCCAAACTGAGCTTTTATTCCAAATCAACCCGGCATGAAAAGTTCATCAGATCCTCGTTTGTTGTTGTTGTTGTTGTTGTTGTTTCTTCAATCAATTTTGCTTTACCACATGGTTGCTGAACAAGCCAAGAAACTTTTTGTTTGTGCTTTTTGAAAACCTATATTCATGACAGAGATATGCATTTTTTCAAACAATCAATATAGTTTCCAGCTTTGTTGCAACATAAAATGATTTTCGTTTCTGTAGTTACACAGCGCACACTTTTTACTCAGACAAAAGAGTTGACTTCACTGCCGAGGTGGTATCCTGTGCGTACAGACCACAATGTTGACAGTGTGTGTTTATATTATCTTTTTATTTTTTATTTGTGGTCCAGGGGCCAGGTTCGTTATACCTGAAAGTTTGTTATAGTGAAGGTCGTTATTGCGAGGGTGTACTTGTATATGTATGTGTGTAGGGGGGAAGGCAGGTGTGGCACAAAATGTTTGAGAACTACTGCTCTAGAGAATATGCTGTATTTTGTTTTGAAGTTCTCATTTTATTTCTTTGAGTGCTAATATACTTGTTGAACCATTAGTAATAAGTTAATCAACGTGATCTACTGTACATTGTGAGTGTGGCATAGAGACGAATGGACAGACAGACCCAATATACCCCCATATTATGATACTAACTTTTATGACAATTGTATAAGTGGATAATGTACACTTTATGTAAAAGGCCACCTCCAACTTATCCATGCTTGGTAATGGAAATAGTATAGACCAGGTGTTTACCAACCTTTGTCAAACACCTGGAGCAAGATAAGCTTCACAAAATACTTTCCAAATGGCTCTAGGTTTACATTCAGAAATTCAGTAGCTTTTCTGGAAAGATTCCCAATAATGTTTTATTGTTTTATTGCTGTATTGCTATTTTATTGAGTGTGGACTATTTAGGTCTGTCTGTGTATTAGTGCTTGCACTATTGAGATGTACCTGTACTGGCCATGCAGGCACAAACGGAATAAACTAAAGTAAACTCCCATAGAGAACTTTAAAAAGTGGGTGTAGATTATTTTGTTGAAGTAGGCAGGATGCACCTGTGATACTGTAGAACAGTGCTGTATGTAGTGTTCCACTCTATTAAGTTAGATAAACAGTGGAACAACTTGATAATTACATTTGTTTTGGTTGTTTAGACTTGATAAAGCAAAGGTTGTACCAGTTAAACGTGGCCAATTAAAAAAATAAATAAAATACTTTGGGTCATTTAACTCCTTTTTTTTTTAAGAGGTAAAAAAACAGAACCCAACAACTATAGGAAGTAATATAATCCAAGTTCTCTTACGCACTCTCACTGTTTGTTTATAATTTATCAACATTTACATGATTTTTTTCTCCTTTCAAAAAATTGGAGTTAATTGTACACTGGAGGTAACGCTTTGGCCCTTCCTCTCTTGTCAAATGGGGTCCTGTTTGATCTTGTTGGGTAATTGTGGTCTTGTGAGATCTTGAAAGTAATCAAATGACACATTTAAAATAGTGATGTGGCTGGTTCACTGTACAGTTGGATCTAAGTATATTTTTGCAAGAATTTTTCAGTCAATTTCAACTAGGGGTGAAATTCTGCCGGTACTCACCGGTACTCCATACCGGGACTTACTTTGATGCCAGTACTGAGTACCGGGACTTATTTAATCTGCTTTTCATCCAACGCAAATTCATTCCATCCACTCACACAGTCCACTAACACAATGTTTCTCAAATGCGCTTTCATTCAGCACAGTTCGTACTGCTTCTGTTTCTGTTAGCTGCTATTGGCCGCCATTAACGACAATATAATCACTGCATATTGATTGGCTGAGCTTTCATTCTGACCAGATTTCATTTTGGCATGAGTCACAAATCTCCGGCCATTTCACTTTGTGTCAGTGCTCATTCGTTGATCAACGAGAGAAGACTTTAGCAGTGCAACGTGAAAACAGCAGTATGAAGTAATAATTTTTTTTGTGTGTGGCGGAGAAACTATCTGAAATACTCGAGACGAACATTGTTGCACACGAAATTTGAAGGCAAAAATCCACGTCCGTGTTCGCCATAAATTACATAGTTGATAAATATTAGAAATAATTGTCACAAAATGTTTTGCCTTGCACCGATTTACCACATTGCCAGAATTTGCATGAAAGTTTCTTAAATGACAAGTGATGTGTGGGTCAGTAGGGATTAACAATAGCATAAAAAAACAGGATCAAAGTGCAGCTTCAGATTTGGTAAGCGAGTCAGAATCACTTCATGTATAGTTAACAGAATTTTACAACACAAATGGAGGAAACACACCACCAGCAATTGGTCCACATGAACTGGAAAGACCCAGTTATTAGAGTTTTTTTCTTTATCAAAAGATAAGAGTTAACTGGTGTAAACACCTTGAGGTTTTTTTTGTGTGTTATTATTATGGCAGTCAAGAGGTTAAAACATATTTCAAATGGATGCTTTCATTTAAACCATGAGTTATTCTTTGTGTGCTTCAGAGTCATAGATAAAACTTTTTTTTTCAACATGGACTTGTGATATTGTCACATCTTTATCAAAACTGTTTTGCATGCTGATAATAGCAAAAGGAAAGTGCCCACGCTTAGTAGAGAGTAATTGTTCCTAATATTTGTAGCAAGCTGCAGATATTTGTATTTTAAGTTTATGGAACATTTGCCAAAATGTCTACCACCATATAGAAATTCGATCCTTTATTCATGCAGATCTATTTGGCAGGCAGCATCTGTCTGAGCTGGACTGTTTTGCTAGACTGAGTCCTGAGTACTATATTCTTTAGATGTAGCTGTCCATTTTAAGTAGTTAACAAAATAACTCCATAAATCCTAGCCATTTTGCACTTATATTAGCTACGTATATATTTAAATTTTAAAACATGAAATCTGGTACTACTTTAAGTTAAAGGAAATGATCGGTTTCTGTGCCTTTTTCTTGGGTTAACTGTTTGCATTTGTGCTCCCTGGGTCACTTCACCTCAGCAGTGCACCTCAGCAGAGACATTTTCTGGAATGTCCAGATTTTCTTAGCTGCAATTACTTTAAAGAACAGCACCATGCAGGTTGTGCTAATTCCTGTTACTGCACAGTTACAGAATGTCAGGAATTTCCAGTATGTTTTTAAAAAAGCAGGATGTATCAATCGCTTGTACAGAGGGCTTAATATTTTTATTTTGAATCTGTTCTTATTTTATGCTGTTTGTGTGCAAAGTCTGAGAAACTCCAGTTTGTGCAACTCTTAAATGTACCTACGTTGTGGAGCACTGTATTTGTTTGTTCCTGGTGTGATCAGTTTATTTTCCTTATTTACCACTGTGATGGGGTGCTAGCTCGCCCCTATAAATTTGTGTTTTGTTATTGTTGTATTTTTACTATTTTTATTATGATATTTGTGATTCTTGTTTTGTTTTGGATTGGCAGGGAGGGGGTTAAATTCCTCCCTATAAAATACATGTGAGAATGTGGCTGGAGCCTTAAGTGTTTAATTGTTAATTATTAGTTAATTGGGCTCCAGCCACAGACTATAAAAGGGCAGGTGAAACCCTTTGTGGGAGAGGAGTTTTGGGTGAGTTTGTTTGTTGGTGTGCTGTGCGGTTTAGTTTTGGAGAAGGAAACTGTAGTGAAGGCTAATGCCCAGCCTACATTTCTGTATTTTGTTTGAACCTTTTTTGTTGGCCCTTGTGCCTGTTTATTTGATTATTTTTTGTTGAATGTTGATCATTATTTTGCCCCTTCCACTGTCTCTGAGCCTCAAACCTCTGTCATCCTGCCACACGTGGTGTCAGTAGTGGGATAGCGCCACCTAGAGGCTCAGAGCAGTATTTTTTTTTTAATTTTGAATTTTTTAATTTTTGGATTTTTGGAGGTTTTTTGGCGGTGCGCAGAATGGGGAAAAAACAAAGGCAGCGAAGAAAGCAGCAGCAGCTACCAACCCCGTCGTCGGCAGCCACCCCACCACCACCGCCTTCACCACCATCACGGGAGATCTGGGAGTGGTTGGTGCACCCCGAAGCGGGTGGGGAGAGGTGGGAGGAGTGGGAGAGAGAGCACCACCCGGGGTCCCTCCAGGAGATAGCCGTCATGGTCCTGGCATACCTGGCGATAGACATGGGGGAGATCCCCCTCCTTGAAGAAAAGGGGGTGGAGCCGCTGCCGTCGCCCGAGAGGGAGGAGCCCGAACGTCCACAGCCCGAGAGGGAGGAGCCCGAACGTCCACAGCCCGAGAGGGAGGAGCCCGAACGTCCACAGCCCGAGAGGGAGGAGCCCGAACGTCCACAGCCCGAGGGGGAGGAGCCCGAGCGGGAGGAGTCGGTGCGTCCACGGCCCGAGCGGGAGGAGTCGGTGCGTCCACGGCCCGAGCGGGAGGAGTCGGTGCGTCCACGGCCCGAGCGGGAGGAGTCGGTGCGTCCACGGCCCGAGCGGGAGGAGCCGGAGCTGTCTCTCCCTCCACCGCCAGCAGAGGGGGAACATCCGGAGCTGTCTCTCCCTCCACCGCCAGCAGAGGGGGAACAGCCGGAGCGGTCTCTCCCTCCACCGCCAGCAGAGGGGGAACAGCCGGAGCTGTCTCTCCCTCCACCGCCAGCAGAGGGGGAACAGCCGGAGCTGTCTCTCCCTCCACCGCCAGCAGAGGGGGAACAGCCGGAGCTGTCTCTCCCTCCACCGCCAGCAGAGGGGGAACAGCCGGAGCTGTCTCTTCCTCCACCGCCAGCAGAGGGGGAACAGCGGGCGCTGTCTCTCCCTCCACCGCCAGCAGAGGGGGAACAGCCGGAGCTGTCTCTCCCTCCACCGCCAACAGAAGATGCTGGAGGTCCCTCCCAGCCTCTGTACCGGCTGCTGAAGGGAGCGCGGGGACAAACTGCCCGGCGGCTAAGAGGCACAGCACCGCCCAAGGGTGCCTGCCTGTCCGCATCGCCTGGGGTTGCCTGCCTGTTCGCATCGCCTGGGGTTGCCTGCCTGCCCGCATCATCTAGAGAAACTCTCAGTGTGCTTTCTCCTAGGGATGCTGGTCCGTCGTCGCCTGGGGTCGCTGCTGGTCCGCCGTCGCCTGGGGTGGAGCTACTGTCCCGAGCGCCAGAGGGGCCAGAGGGTCCCGCGCCGCCAGGGGGTCCAGAGGGTCCCGCACCGCCAGGGGGTCCAGAGGGTCCCGCGTCGCCAGAGGGTCCAGCGTCGCCAGAGGGGCCAGGGGGTCCCGCGTCACCAGAGGGTCCAGCGTCGCCGGAAGGACCAGCATTGCCGTTCCCGCCTCCGCCACCAGAGGGAGACGAGCTGCTGTTCTCGCCTCCGCCATCAGAGGGAGACGAGCTGCTGTTCCCACCTCCGCCATCAGAAGGAAACGAGCTGCTGTTCCCGCGTCCGCCACCAGAGGAGTTGGAGCGGGCTCTACCTCCTGCTGCCAACAGAGAAGAGGAACTCTGGCCACTGCCACCCTGGCCGGAGGTTCCTGCAATGTTGGCCACGCCCAAGGATGCCTGCCTCGCATCGCCTGGGGTTGCTTGCTGCTCTGCTTTTGTTCCTCCTAGGGTCGCCGAAGGTCCTGCTTCGCCTGGGGTCGCCGAGGGTCCTGCTTCGCCTGGAGTCGCTGCCAGTCCTGAATGGCAGCAGGAAGTACTGTGGCCGGAGCCTCACAAAGGGGAGCTGCCGGCCACGAAGAAGGGGGGGGAGGTGAGGAGACCACCTCCACCACAGCCCCGACCACCACCCCTGTGCCACAGCCCGGCGCCTGGGGGTGGGATCCCTCGGCCTGGGCTCCCGGACACCCAGGCTCCATGTCTGGACCTTTGGTCGCTGGGCCTGACTCCCAGGTCGCAGCACCACCAGGCACAGGAGGTCGCCTCATCTCCTGCTCCGCTCCCCCTGGTTGCCCAGACGTCGCTGCACTGTCGCCTGGGCTCGCACCTCTGCCTGGGGCTGCAGCTGGCTGGTCGCCTGCCTGTGCTCCCGACGCCCCATCCAATGCACCTGGGTCCCCTTTCGCCAGGTCTCGGTCCCGCCAAGAGGGCGCCGGGCTATGGACTGACCCATCCTCAGCAATGGGAGAAGGAAGACCTCCCACCATGGCCGCCCCCATGGGCCACTTGCTTCCCCTCGTCCGGGACTTTGGGACAAAGGGGGGAGGTGGCCGTTGGGGCCAAGTGTGCTGCGCACAAGGGGGGGGGAATGTGATGGGGTGCTAGCTCGCCCCTATAAATTTGTGTTTTGTTATTGTTGTATTTTTACTATTTTTATTATGATATTTGTGATTCTTGTTTTGTTTTGGATTGGCAGGGAGGGGGTTAAATTCCTCCCTATAAAATACATGTGAGAATGTGGCTGGAGCCTTAAGTGTTTAATTGTTAATTATTAGTTAATTGGGCTCCAGCCACAGACTATGAAAGGGCAGGTGAAACCCTTTGTGGGAGAGGAGTTTTGGGTGAGTTTGTTTGTTGGTGTGCTGTGCGGTTTAGTTTTGGAGAAAGAAACTGTAGTGAAGGCTAATGCCCAGCCTACATTTCTGTATTTTGTTTGAACCTTTTTGTTTGGGCCCTTGTGCCTGTTTATTTGATTATTTTTTGTTGAATGTTGATCATTATTTTGCCCCTTCCACTGTCTCTGAGCCTCAAACCTCTGTCATCCTGCCACAACCACACACACAGGAAACTTTCTAGCAGTCAGTGTTCATGTGAACAGCTGAGCCAGTGTGCTGGCAGCAGCTTTTCAGCAGAGCAGGTTATTATGGTGTTTTGAAGCATGAGGGAGTCTCTGTTTGGTGTTCCAGCAGTAATAATAAATACATATTTAAAGATTTTGAAAACAGTTTTAATCTATGCTTTAAGATTGATATGTGTTGGACAAAAATACCATATGTGATTTAAAAGTAACAAAGTGGGTTCTACTGGTGTAGGGGTTAGGGAAAGAAAATACCACGTAATGAAAAGTACTTGGTGAGTTAACACGTCTCCTTTATGGTAACTTCAGATTTTCTGTGGAATGGAAACTCCTGTGAACTCCTTGTGGGTCATGTGACTTTGTTTTCTGGATGATAAAGCACATGCTTAAAGATATTGGCTTCATCAAGGATAGAAATAAGACTCCTATTGCATAGCAATTCCATCCATTCCAGGTTTTCATACACGCTTGATTAATCACAGTGTATAGGTAACAAGCTGAGGTGTTTTCTGATTTAAACTCTTAGTGAAACCAGGACTGGATCAAACTGTTGTGCAATGGGGGTCTTACTTCCATTCAGTAGGGGCTGGTGAATTTTGAGACGTGGGCTGTTAATATAAAAACTATATATATACACTACCGGTCAAAAGTTTTAGAACACCCCCATTTTTCCAGTTTTTATTGAAATTTAAGCAGTCCAATCCAGTGAATAACCTGAAATGGTACAAAGGTAAGCGGTAAACTGCCAGAGGTTAAAAAAAAAGTTTAGGTTACCAAAAACTGAAAAATAAAATAATGTACATTTCAGTTATACAAAAAGGCCTTTTTCAGGGAACAAGTAATGGGTTAACAACTTACAGCTGTTCTGCAGCAATGGAAGTAAATTAAGCCTTGAAAGTTGATGCTAACAATTCCTACAGGTGTCCCAACTTTTGTTGATTACTTACAAACCCTCTGTCTGTATAAAAGCAGTGTTGGAACAGACTGTGTTACTACACCCTCTTAAGCATTATTTGGACAGTATTGTACTGCAGGAAGTAGTATATTGCTCTCATAATGGCGAGAAAAAGGCAATTAACAAAGGAAGACAGACAGACAATTATAACCCTTAAAAGTGTAGGTCTTGCCTTTAGAGAAATTGCAAAGAAAGCCAAGGTGTCAGTGAGTACAGTTTCCTATACCATCAAAAGGCACTTGGAAACTGGAGGAAACTCTGACAGGAAGAGGTCTGGTAGACCCAAAGCCACAACAGAATCAGAAGACAAGTTTCTGAGTCAACAGCTTGCGCGATAGGCGGCTCACAGGACAACAGCTTCAAGCACAGCTTAACACGAAGTAAGCAAGTCTCAGTTTCAACTGTGAAGAGAAGACTTCGAGCTGCAGGTTTGACAGGTCGAGTGGCAGTAAGAAAGCCATTGCTAAGATGGCAAAATAAGAAAAAGAGGCTTGCCTGGGCCATGAAGCACCGCCAGTGGACTACTGAAGACTGGAAGAAGGTCTTCGGTTCATCACGCAGGGTTTTTGTACGCCGTCGAGTAGGCGAAAGGATGGTTCCTCGGTGTGTGACACCAACTGTCAAACATGGAGGAGGAAGCGTGATGGTCTGGGGCTCTTTTGCTGGATCCAGAGTCGGCGACTTGCACAGAGTGAGTGGCACCCTGAACCAAAACTGCTACCACAGCATTTTGCAGCGCCATGCAATAACCTCTGGTGTACGCCTAGTTGGTCAGGGGCTCATCTTACAGCAAGATAATGACCCAAAACATACCTCCAGGCTATGTCAGAACTACCTTAGAAGAAAAGAACAAGACGGTAGGCTTCAAATCATGGAATGGCCAGCACAGTCTCCAGTCTTAAACCCCATCGAGCTGGTTTCGGATGAACTGGACAGAAGGGTGAAAGCAAAGCAACCTACAAGTGCAACACATTTGTGGGAACTTCTGCAACAGTGTTGGGAAGAACTTTCCGAACAATATTTGATTTCCATTGTAGAAAGAATGCCATGAGTGTGTTTGGCTGTTATATCTGCAAAAGGTCAAAAATTTAGATTAAATTTTGTTAAACAAAACGATTCCATGATTTCTTTTTTATCTCCAATTGTTTATTTGTTCTTTAATTTCAGAGTACATTGAGACATTAAGCTGCGTAAATTTAAATAAAAACTGGAAAAATGGAGGTGTTCTAAAACTTTTGACCGGTAGTGTGTGTATATATATATATATATATATATATATATATATATATATATATATATATATATTAAGAAGGGCAGGTTTTGGAAGAGTGCAATTTTTCAAAGCTACGCGCAGATTGGGGGGGAAAAAAGTCACAAAAAAAAAAAAAAAAAAAATAGATTTGAAGTAACACGATAACGTTTCTCTCTTTCACACCCACACGCACATTATATATCACAATTCACATTATACAATCAGAAACTTAAATACAGCACAATATGTAACTGACAAGTCTGTGTACGAGCATCACCTTAAACCTTAAATCAAAATGTACTCACCTACTCACGGCTGTTTTACCTGCGAAACACTGTGCTTGAGCGACAGATAACATGCCCCATAGAGTACTGAACACATACAGGCATTGCCATTCAACACAGAGCTCAGGAATCACTGCTGTGTATGTGCTACAGGGGCAGCAGGAAAAGTGCCCAAGGTCCTCACTGCACATGCTCATTTGCGATGGTATCAGTAGGCAATGTAATTACTGTAATGATTTCCATAATGATGTTACTAGCGGCCAGCAAGAAAACAGCAAATTATTATTGAATTCAAACCAGTGGGGCGGTGCCCCAATGCTCCTTATGCACCAGCCGCGCCTGCTTCCATCCCTGTTCATACTGTGTAAATAATATTAATTGATTTTCTAGTTCAAGTTTGATCGTGGGTTGGACGGACGGATCGGGTTTTTTCAACCGGGCGGCGACATTCACTTCGCCAGAGAGCTCGTCCAGCTGAAAAGGCCTGGGGAGAAGCCTGGTTGCTTTATTAATGTCAGGGCATTCTAAGTTAATTAGACACACTGATGTAATGTTAGCTGTGCTTTTTCTATTGCCCTACCATTGACAATGTCAAGTACGGTACTGCAAACACCATACAAAGAAAGTCAGTGAAAATTATTGCAGAACAAAGTACTGTAATACAGTATTTAGCAATTTTAAAAACTTCATTTCAAAAACAGTTCTGTTCCATGCCAAAGTAATCGGACGGATAAGTAATTTGAAACCGCAAAAAAACACAAACACAAACTGGCCTTGGAGGCTGGGGAAAAAAATCTTGTTTCGGCTTTTTAATGGTACAATAATTATAATCTGTTGCTATTTTGTTTTCTTTTATTGAACATTCTTAAACTGGGAAGTTTGTTTTGGGTGAAGTGACGGCATGCAAAAAGTGAAAATGAATTCCCAACTCCATTCTGTCCTTATAAGAGCTGAATTTACTGTTGTAGACTCATAATAAAAAGTACATTGATCGGTTTCCATCTGCATCGTTCAATTGGTACCAGCCAATGTAAATGACACCTGCCAGAGGTCCATCAGTTAATAGAGGATTTCGTATCTTACAGCATCGGATAGGATAGTTCTATTGTATAACTATATTATAGATTCCCACCAAATTTTAAATGGTGAATACCTTTAATTGCCAATGTAATATTTTCTTCTTTGTTTTACCTTCTTTTTTTCAGTTGATAATTTTTTTCTTATCTTGTATTGTGCTAGCTATAGGAACTCTGGTTGCTTGGCAACTGTCGTTGCTTCCAGACAAATGATTTGATTCTAGACAAATTACCTGCTTTTATACCACACCCACACACACACCCACACCCACACACATATATATATATAATATATGTTGTAACACGGCTGCTCTCTCTCTCTCTCTCTTGTTCGTTTGCCCCTATAAAAACATAGACCCAACATAAAACTTGGTTTTAAGCGCTTATGCCTCTCTACCTTTTTAAAAATACGGCTGTACATAGACACACAGTCAGGCTTCATCACTCTGCAGCCCCGGGCAGACTGACTGCTGCCCTTAAATATTGGCAGTTGGCTGTAATTTGTAATGACATATATATATATATATATAATATGTGTGTTATGGACCGATGCTGAAATCCCCAGGCAGTTCATGAAGTGCCCAGCTGCGGTGGGCTGATGATGATACTTTCTGACAATGCAGTTTAGAGCAGTGGAACTCAACAAAATATCAACCCACAGATTATATCATGGATTAGATGGATTAGATCTCTGCACTGAGGTCTGTATGCACCTAGATGCATACAGATCTCGGTGCAGAGTTGCTTTATTTGAATGAGAGATCATAAAACAGGCAAAGATACGGAAGCTCAGTTATGCTCAGTCATGCTTTTAAACTTTAATTTCCACAAAGCCGCGTCCTGGTTAAACTTCACTGGCAACATTTTTCATTCATTCCTGTAGCACTTCCTCTCTATTCCAGTTGTATTCCCAAAATACGATTAATATTGCTATGATAAATGAGTTTCAGGTAACTGTTTAACTGGGTGGCTTTTACACATTTAAACTGTGATTATTAGTCTCTTGCTGATATTGAATGATCTCTCATTCAACAGAACTGCACAGAGATCTATATTGCATTACTGCAATAAGAATACAATACAATATTGTTGCATTTTATTCTGGACTCATTTTTTCCTCCAATTACTCTAACCTCTATATCTAACCCACGATGAAAATAACCTTGTGCATTGATATTTTGTTGAGTACCATTGCTCTAAACTAGCGTTGTCAGAAAGTATTTAAGTTATTTAAATAAACATGGCAATGGGTGGATCCATGGTGGTGCACTTTTGTTCTTAAAGGCAACAGAGGTAATTCACTCTCTATTAGTAGTATACTGTATCTGATAAAAATCTTTCTTCGCCATCAGCCCGGGTGGCGGTGGGCAGTTGACGAAATTACATAATTTGATGCTAATTCGGCATCTGCCCACCGCAGCTGGGCACTTCGTGAACTGTCCGGGCATTTCAGTCTACCTCGGTTAAGTCGACTGGTGGATAACTCGACACCTTGGCTTAATTCAACAGTCTTAGTCCTAGGTTTTCTCCATATAAAATATATGCACCCTGCCTCTTTTTAAATTTTTTAATTCGACACCACGCTTTACTTGTAAGTCAACACTTATTACCGGTACCGAAGGGATAAAAACTATTAAAGACTCGTGGATAACTCCTGTCGTTTCATGTGACTGACCTCTGACTGGAAATGAACCAACTACCAAGTGCAGCTGTTTACAGTATCCGTTCGCAATGAGTGAGAAGCGAAAAATGAGCTCTCGTTCAATTGGCTTTAAAGCTCAGGTTATTCCAGATAACAAGCTTGTCAGCAGAATTTAAGTGCATGTTTTTACATGCGAAACAACTGACAATGCTTGATTTCTGTGTGAAACTAAGTTGTTTATTATTTTTGTTCACAGAGTTAATTCTTTATAATGTAGCCGACATGTGTTAACTTTTGCTATTTAAGCCATCAAATTGGACAGTACAAGCCAATAACTAAAAGTATAGTCAACAGTTTGTGGTTGGATTGTTTTTGTAAAAATAACACTGTAGTTAGTTATTTTATTAATTCTTATTTCAATCGAACTATACGAGTTGTACCAAGTTTGTACAGTACTGTGTACTGTAATTGATTCATTAACTGCAGTTTTTCAACCTTTCATAAGGACATTTAACTAAAAATAAACTTGTAAATACTGTAAACGTGTGAGTTTTGTTACTTTTATATGCAACTTGGATAAGTCAACACTAAATGGTTTCCCTGTGGGGTGTCAAATTAACCTAGGTTGTGTTTTATTTATTTTTAGCATTTAAGAAATTCAAAGTTGTACCAATTAAGGACAAATGGTAATCCTCTTGTATTGTGTAGTATTCTGTAAATTGCCATTAGAAACTAATTACTCTTTAGGGAAATTGTCTTAATTTCCATACTGTGTTGCTGTGTCTAAACTGCTGTGACAGAGTCCAGTCATATATTCAAAGCAGCATGTTTTTAATAAGTGCTCATTTTGTATTTTCATTCTTCAGGGATTGAGATCTGTGATCCAGGAAACCGGTTTATGATGACCATGGTGGCGAGCTTCATTGCATTGCTGGGGCAGCTTCTTTTACCAGGCCTGGCTGCCCTCTGCAGGGACTGGCAGGTTCTACAGGCAGTTATCATCTGTCCCTTCATTCTCATGATCGCGTTTATATGGTAAGAACAATTGGAAACCACTCTTATTTATTCCTTGTAACACTTCATGACGTTCAGGAAACATGATAGTTGTTGGTCATTTCTCTGCACTTTATTTCCTTATCAATACCTGCAATGTAAAATCAAAATGTATTAAACAGTATAAATGCATAGTTAATTATATACAAGCATGTAGTTGAAAAAAACATGATAAAACACAGTATGAATGTATGTGGGGAAAGCATAACAAATTGCAAGTTACTGTGCAACTTGATCATGGCAAACCTTTATTAGGGACGTCATTTGAGCAGTTTGAGATTTCAGCAGAGCTGCAGCAACCTGTCTCAAGTGGTTTGGGCGTATGTGATGCATTAATGAAAGATGTGTTCTTTTAAACTGTCAGATTCTTATTGGTGCATCCTGTGCTCACTTTAGACATCCAGTCGATAAGAACCAGATGTAATACATATTGTTCTCCAACTGTGCATGTACAGTAATAGTTATATAAAAACCTTTTTTTTAATACATCTGATATTCATAAAGTACTCAGATGTAATGTTATTGGCTGGGTGTCGTAATGGAAAAGAAAGAGAGTACCGTGTTCCATTTCTCAGCAGGCATGCTTGAACAAAAAAGCTTCAATGGCCCACGTTGCTCAACTTTCTCAAAAACTATTAAATCAAACATAAAGAATAATGAAAACTGTGGCCAGTATTTGTTATGATTATCTCTTACTGCAGAAGAATGGAATACCTCCCTGAAAAATCTCTATGTAATTTGTTTTATACTTTTTTTGATGCAAACTTTTTTTTTTTTTTTTTTTTTTTCTACAACAGCATTTTTCCAGAATCTCTGCGCTGGCTTCTGGCCACACAGCAGTATGAGAAGTCGAAAAGCTTAATTCTCCACATCACCAAAAAGAACAGTGTGGATACAGAGACTGACGTTAAGGAGATAATGCCTGGTAAGGAAAACAAAAATAAAAAAACTGCCTACTCCTGCAAGTCCTGATACTTAATTGTGAGGTGGTGTTAGATGTCCACAGAGAGTTGATTTTAAGGTAGTATGTTTTTGTCAATTGCTTACATTGTATTACAATGTTTTCATTGTATTGATAGTGGTCAGAAATCCAAGGTTTATGTATGATTTAAGATGATGTTCATTCCCCTAAAAATAAGGTATCTATTGAACAATTTTAATTTCTTCTGTAAAAAAATGCAGCATATAGGAAAGCGCACAAGCTGTTGGGGGCAGAAGCTTTTAGTTTTTCCAGTTTAACCAAGGCATTGAAGTAGCTCATGAGCCAAAAAGATAGTCACTTTGTCATTTTTTTTTTTCCTTGAAGTAATTTAAAACCAGCGCTGGTTTATACTTTTACCTCTGACTGATGTGGCTGCCATATTGTGGGTCATATGTCTTTTTAGTTTTAGAATGATAAAGACCTAATGCGTTTGAGATAATGGGCTGTTAATGTACTTTAAAGAAAAAAGTGGACATTCATTTTAAGGAAATAAGTAGAAAACAAATCAACAACATAAGGGAATTTTATGCCAGTGCAAGAAGTTCAACTGGGGACCAGTATTCAGTCTCCAGTTTTATATAACGCTAAATGCTGACAGCGAGTTTAAAACCAACAAGAATGTATTCCTGTCAGTCATGAAAACTTTTAGAAAAGCAGGTAAAGACAAGGCCAGACACCACCCCCCGAATTACCGGCCTGGATTTTCAGCATCTGCGGGAAAGTGAGGCACTGTCCCCTGACACCGTGGTCGGATTGGTGCGTAAAGTCTGGTTTGATCGTCAACTTAATCTGGCACAACTTGGACACAAGGGTGTCCGCTAACTAACAAAAACATCTTTTGAGATCCGAAAGGATGAAAACGGACTTGAATATGTGTGCCTCGCATCTAACACAAACTTACCTGATACAGATACAGCTTCAGCATCCATGGCAGCTTTTCCCCTTACTTCCTCGGTGTCATTTGAAACTCCACCCATCATCAGCGTGTGTTCAGTCCTCGTAGTTTCTAGTGAGATGCCACATTCGATGCAGAAATTCACAATAAACGGACATGTGCCATTTATTTAATAATAAGCGAACAATAAATTAAATTAAATTTGGGACTATTACACTGTGGATGTATGTTATTATTATTTATTTCTTAGCAGACGCCCTTATCCAGGGCGACTTACAATTGTTACAAGATATCACATTATACATTATTTCACATTATACAGATATCACATTATTTTACATACAATTGCCCATTTATACAGTTGGGTTTTTACTGGAGCAATCTAGGTAAAGTACCTTGCTCAAGGGTACAACAGCAGTGTCCCCCACTGGGGATTGAACCCACAACCCTCCGGTCAAGAGTCCAGAGCCCTAACCACTACTCCACACTACTCCACACTGCTGCCTGTATACACAATAAAAGTTTCTGGTTTTGTCTTAATTTAAATGTGTTTTAATTATTTTTCATTCCTCAAATGACAGGGAGCCGTGTTATAAGCGGTATAAACCTCTTCGGGCCGTGCGGTTCCCATGATATATACCACCCCAAGCGTGGTATATATCATGGAAATATTTTAGCTTGATTACCCCTGTACTGTACCTTGGCTATTTAATCCCTGTACACAGTTTGAAAAAACAGCACTGACTGCAACAGCAAGCAAGCAAGGCTGGAAAGAGAAAAGAAAAGAATTTTTGCAAACCCCACGTTGATTTAGAGGAGTTAACCACCTGCCTGTGGATTACCGTGCAAACAGAACCGCCTGGATGACTGGGGAATGTTTTAATGAATGGCTCCGTATGTGATTTTTTTAGAAAACGTTTTGCTGTCCATACTTGCAAAAAAAGACCGTCCAGATGTGTATCACAGAGTTCTTCGCTGGAAACAATTTGCAGTAATGTAGCCTACCTGTACTGTACATTTCTGCACTTGCGGGTTAATTTGGTCTGTGGCGGGTACGTTTCACATATACTTATACACCACAGTGGCGGGTACATTTTTGTACCCTTAACACTTTGAATGCCAGCGGCTCTGTGCCAGTGGTGTGAATTTGCGACAGACCGCTGTACCTTTTAATAAACAGAAGCTGCTGGCTAAAACAAGAAGAAACTTGAAAACAATTGTCACCACAACTTCTGCTTTCAATTGGTCTATTATTTAATATATGCTGTCATTCAAGTTTTTTTAGCAAATCACATATGAAAGTGATGTTGCTGACAAACAAAATGGAGGTGGTGCTTACGGTTAGTTTCTGATACTTGCTAAATTAAATCTAAAAGGATTTTTATAAACTACTAAAATATTATTTAATTATGTGTGGAATATTTTTTGCTGGATAACCGATCAAGAAAATAACTTAGTTTTCAGTGTCTGTGTGTGAAGAGCATAGCAGGCAGCTTGTCAGACTGAGTGCCACAGGAAACTTACACAGGTTCAAAACAAACCCCCTCAAACACGTTGTGGGCTGTCCTGCCTTTCTCTCCGTGATTACTTTTTACAAATAAAAATGATACCACAGAACAGCAAAAATAGGTCAGAAAAAGCTGGTGAAAAATGCTGAAAATTATTTTCGCTGAAGAAAATAAAATCGCCCTGGCAGTGCCGTCTATTTATGTCTTGAATTACTCCTCTTGTTTATTTTTTTATTTTTAGAATGGCGAAAAAATACACTGCCCTGCAGGCTGCTGGTTTTCTATTTGTCGACCAAGATAGTGAGCCCGAAAGTGTAATCCTATTTGTTCTACAGATCTACCAAGTGAAGATTTTCTTGTATTGTTGCATTATATCTGTATGGCCTACAGTCCTCTGCTTGCATATCTTTTTAGGTACAGTATTCGTATTCTTTATGGCCACACCTTCTGTTAGAACCTTTGTAATCTGTAATTTACACATTATATTTTATAACAAAAAAAATAATAATAAAGTTTAGCAAGCATTTGAATCACTGTTCCCATGTTGTACATTTTTTTGTGGAATAATGATCAGACTTGTGAATGAATATTATGCTACTGACAAGCTCATACTGTCCAGACTGTAACATCCCAATTTTTCAGTGTGTGGAACTTTTTGTGTTGAAAACAAACAATTTAAAGCCAATTAATGACTCAAATGTGTCATTGTTAGATAAAGTAGTGTCACAAAGACGGCCGGAGTGGGTGGCGTCAGACCAGATCCAGGAAATAAAATGACAGAGACTTGGGGTTTTGGTGAAGCTGAGCGTGTGATCGCGCTCAGCATTTCATAATTAATTGACAGAACAGAAAATAAAAGGTTTGAACACAAAACAGGACACGGCACTTACGCCAAAATAAACAGATAAACAAAACGAACAGACACTGACACACAGGGACGAACACTAAACAAACACGTACCACGTAGCAATTGCTTCTCTATTGATTATCTCTTCACTCTCTCCCGTTCCTTCGCCCTGAACAGACAACCCCGAGTTAGTGCTACGTGTCTCTATATATACTGTTGTGCTGGGATTCAATTACTAATTAATTATTCACTTGAATCCCAGCACGTGAATTAATTACGTGCAACCCCGTGCTCACATATTACATTTAACCAGCACGTGAAGTGATTTGTGCCCTCCTCGTGCCTAAATACAAATCTACATTTTTAAATACACGTGAAACACAGACCCGTTTATATCCCGTGTACCAATCTCTATACACCAACATTAACACACGCACGAAACATACAACATATAACACACAAATGCACACATTAATTTATTTATTTGTACTAAATGAAGTATGAATTATATTATAATAGAGATCTCTCAAACATTTAGTTTTAGAGTCGGATTAATAAAAAAAATACCTAGTATATAGCATATTACATAATTTTCAAACGTTATCTTCTCCTGAAGACGTACAGTGTATAAAGTACTGTATAAAATAATTTATTAGGAAATTATTTCACATTTACATATATTGTATGGATTTTTACCCAGTTTTCCAATCAAATGATAAAATGCATACCTTTACAACCAACCATTTTATAGCCTGCAAGGTAGGGAACATATTATCCATTTGTACTTTTGTTGTATCTTTTTTTTTTTTTTTTTTTTAAATAGATATTGAAGGATATATAAAACCACGTACTAAATTTCTGTAATCCTATTGGATTATTTTAGTTTCTATTAGATTTTCTATAAGGTTCCTACAGGATTTCATTTGTTTCCAGCACAATCCAATAGGATATCTATAATCCTATTGGATTCTTTTAGTTTCTATTGGATTTGCTATAAGGTTACTTTAAGATCTTTTATATCAATAGGATTATTTAAATGGGATTCAGTAGTAGGTGAGTGGAGTATTGTTTAAACATTAGATTTAAAGGTATAGATTTAAATAAGATAGTGGGTTTGTGGGGGGGGGGGTTTAAAGGTGCATCTGAACATTCTGTTTATTTATATAAAGGGTTAATCAAGCTCAATACTATTGGGTTGCAATGAGACATAGCATTTGTTAATTCTATCGATTTTTCCAATATTAACAACTTTCCTTACAATATCACATGGCTTTACAGCAATTATTGTCTCTTTCAGTACAACTTATTTGATATGAGATGCTGCTGCTCTTCCTGTGCTAGCATCACTCAAAACAGGTGCAATCTCAGTTTCATACAACTGTACCAAGATAAAAGACAAATTTGAAGGCAGTGTGGTACATGCACTATAGACTTTATCAGACCAATATTCCCAACTGTATAGCTATTGTGTTTGTGCCTGTAACAGGGCGAGCAGCCCTGTACATTGTTTTGTTTATTTTTGGAACAGAGTCCCCTCCGCCCCTGTGCAGATTATTTATTGTTTTTTGTTTATTATGATTTATTGTATTTGTCGGCGAGCGCCGTATGTTTTATTGTTTTGTATTTTGACGGCGTAGCCGATTTGTTTTGTTTAGCGTGGATGGGTAGCCCCATCCACAACATAATTAAAACTCGTGCAGAAGGTGGCCATCTCCCGAATTAATTAGGTGATTTAATTTGTTGCTAATCGGGAGATGGTCACCTGTTATAAAAAGCCTGCAGCTCTCTAGCTCGGTGTGGGTGTCAGAAGGAGAGAGTGTGCGAGAGGAGTGACGGAGAAACGAGAGAAAGAAAGTAAACATAGGAACAGTGAAGGCAATCTGCCCAGCCTGACCTGTGTTTGATTTATTTTGTGTCCGTGATTTATTTTGTTTAAACCTTTTATTTTGCTTTGTGAGCGAGTGTTTTGTGTTTGAATATTTTATTTATTTTTGGATTATTTAAATAAATCGGCGCAAGCCTTTTGAACTGCAGTACTTCCCCGGTGTCAGTATTTTTGTTCCTGCTTCTGCCTGACGTCAGACCACTAGCCATTCCTGTCACAGTGCCCTTTCCCGTAATTTTCTGTGCAGAAAACCTTTCCTTTTATTATAGCTCTCTGAAAGAACTCTGCTCCAACAACATTGTCATTGGCAGCTGCACTACATAATGGTAACAAAGTTAGTTCCTGTGATGCGTTCACAGTTCTTAGGGCGGGACTGCCAAGTAGCACAAAGTTTTTTTTCCCAAGACTTTTGCATTTGTAATTAAAGGATAGCCATGCACCCATGCATTTACATACCTTTCAACTACATGGGAAATGTCATTCTCTGTTTTAGATTCTCAAAAATTGAGGCACAGACTTCAAAGTTACAAACTGATGTGTGATCTGTGTTGGAATATAATGTGTTCCATGGAACAACTTTTTAAGTTTCTGTGCCCTTCAAAAGGAAAGGCAGAAGTACACCAAAGGGGACTGTGCACCTTAACAGCATTGCACAGATGTATAAGCTGATGTACATTGTGGGACATGAATGACATGCCGTACATTACAGGAATGTCTTTCACAAATGTGCTAATTTTTTATGTTGACATTGCCAAATCATGTTCAGATACAGTCTCTTTAAGAAAGCAAAATATGGCACTGACTACAAGCACCCGGTGTCTCAGGAATTGCTTTGGTAGTATTTTGTCTAACACAGGCAGGCTGTAGAACAGTAACCAACTATGACATCTGAAGCTTTCCGTTTCTGAGCTACTGTCACACTCCGTGGTAGCCTTGTTATATCAGCAGGTGGTCTGATGGAGAGCAACTTTTGGTCTATCTGATTTTTTGATGTGCCAATGTACCATGGAAATTCATGGTTCTTGCTATTCAACCACATATCAAGAAACTGCTTAGTGACACCTAACAAAACACAGTGCATATAATCGACAGGAAAGCTTTCTATCGTGTCGAATCCTGTTGATGGATTTAACAGAATTTATGGTGATACTGTTTTAACAACAAGTACATGCATTTCTCTGTTTTGTAAGGCGCTTTCACCACATTCTATAAGATGCTCATGGGTGCTTGCTGCAGCTTCATCAGGTGGATAAACCCTTGTGAACCCTCTTCCTTTAGATACAACTACACCTTTGCTTAAGCAATAGCTGCATCCATAGGCTCCATTGAATTGTTGGATACCTTGAAGCATACATCGAGTCACTGCATCACAAGAACAGATGACAGGGTACACTTTTGAAACACATGTGCTCTTGTTTTGTGGATGCACCCATTTGACACCACCTGTATTTATCTGTTCAATGTCATCAACAAACTGTTTTAAAAATGTTGACATTTCAGGCTTCTCCTTTCCAAACCAGATACAAGCAAGAAGCACATGCTTGAAATGAATAGTTGGTGGTAATTCATTAATCACGCACCGAATTGGCCACAAAGAATATGCAGATGACTTAAATGCGGGTACCCCATCACAGTTTCATAGTAAGGAAATGTCACTCTCTGTGAACTGGGGGATGATTTATAATATGCTCCATTATAAATGTCACTCTTAGCAGCATTTCTTTCGTCCCCATCAGATTTAACAGATTCTTCTTTTTCTAATATATTAGCAATCTGCTCTTTGAGTGATACTTACAAAGAAATGACCCTCTTTCATGCTACCTTCTCTATTCCACTCCTCATTACATTCACCGCACTGAGTGCTTTCAGATGGCAGGTAAGCCTTGCACATTTTACAATAGAAATGTATATTTAGGGAGTCTGAAGGATTTTTAAACATCTTTTTGAACATGAACAATGATTGTGGAATGAGGTTGTTGTTTGGCAGATTTAGACTCATTAATCTTAACAGGTCCTCCAATGCACAACATTGTACGGGAAAACAATGTGGCATTCAAAGTGTTAAGGCTGGTTTATGTTCCATCGTTCGACTGTCGTTGAAGAGCAAGGCGGCCTGCGATCATCGCTGTCGTGTCGCCGTGCAGTTTATACTTTCTACTGGCAGTCGTCCTGCTCAAACTGCAGTCGCTGACAGTTCAAATCATCTGAACTTTGACCTCGTCGCTGTGGTTATTACAACGCCAAAATGGAAGCTGCTCAGTGTTTATCCCTGTGTATGTGCAGTCGATAGAGCTGATTATAAAGATCAGATGAAAAAGGAGAACGCATGGGTTTCAATTGCTGAACAAATGCAATCAACTTGTGAGTATTTTACACTCACTGAAGTGTAACCGGTGAAGTTTTAATTTTAATACAGTGACTGCTGTTTTAAAAACATTGTATATTAATTACGAAGTGCCCCAAGCAAGAGTATTTATGGACTACATTGCTGAGGTAGAAAGAAGGCAGCTGCAAGAAACTAAAAGGTACAACGTTCCTGTCAGTGATGTCAGATGGTTCAACCGATAGCGCTGTCATAGAAGAGTAGCTAGTATATGTATGATTCTGCCAGAAAGGGCTGGTGACTGTGCAGTTTGTGCGCATGCAGTCTGTGGAGAGGGCAGATGCCAAACACATCTCAGAAGCTATATCTTTACTCATGAGGCAGATTGTTTCAGACCCTGTTGAGACGGCTCATAAATGTTGCTTGTTCTTGTATTTTCTTTTGTTGTCATTTCCCCCAGGAACGATGTTGGCCGGTAAAATGTCTGTGTGGCTGGTGCATGGAAAAGTTAATTTCAAGCCCTGATAGATACTGATTATATATATATATATATATATATATATATATATATATATATATATATATATATATATATCAGTAGTTGACTGTCAGTTAAAAAAAAATGAATGCAGCAATATTTATTTTGTCTTAGAAAAGACAAAACAAACCGACCTCAGCTAAGTAACAGCAAAAATGTTTTTGAGATAAACAAGCATTGCCTCAGCTTTCAGGGCTTTGCTCTTGATCTGGGATCATAACTTGATGAGTGAGACCATTCTTTTAGTTTGTTTCTGATTCTATTTAACTCCTCAACAAACATGGAAACACACATAATTACTGAGTCCAGTGCAATAAATCAAGAGACATTGGAAGGGGTTAAACACAAGAATGTAAAAAATGTAAGTGGCTTAACTTTGTTTTTACTTTGACTCTGGTGGAGATGTAACCATATTGTATTGATCCTGTGTGCTGCAAAGAAAGTTTAAGGTGTGGGGCCCTAATATCTATTGTAGGTGTAGGTTAAATGGGTTCAAAGTGGGTGGAAAACTAAATCATAGACAAGCCATCAGAGACTTGTGAGAATATGTTATACAATTTTTAAAAAGCCTTGGTATGAACTCCTTTATGTGCAGCCTCCACCTTCACCAGTATAAGTCACAAACAATACATGTTGTTCTTTTATTATTATTTCATTTAAAAAAAAAAAAATAATAATAATATTTTACAGATAGGTGTATTTGCCATTATTTGTATAAGAAACGTTGTCCATAAATGACATGATCTGCGGATTTATTTGATTGATCAAAGCCTTTGCCAGCGAGCTTGCCTTGAATGCCTATCTGTTGTGATTACCCCAGGTGTTTGTGTGTTACCAGTCTTTTTATGATACATGGTTAAATATGAATAGTTAAACAGCATAGCTAATCTTAATGTAACATAATTACCATCTGATGCAATCTATCTGACACATGGAATCTGATAAAAAAAAAATACTGTACATTTCTGGGATATCTAATCCTTAGTTATAACATACAAAAAGAATATTGGCTTAATAAAATAATTATTTTAAACAACTTTTCAATAATTGTCATTTTATATATTTAACACAAATTTGTCCAAGACCCGAAAAATGTGATTTGAACTCAAACCCAGATATAATCTGCTGTACGGACTACTTTTTACAGTTGCCAAATAGGGATTTACACTAAGCAAACAATGCACATTTCTCTAACAAATTATTAATAAAAGAAAGCCTTCTATGATCATTTCATTAAAGATGGAAAGTTGCACCTGGTTTGCATTCATAGATTCTGCATGAAGTTCAGTATCTGATAGTTTTAACAAATCATTTTTTAACATGTAAGCCTTATGTATATATAAAGGGTAAAGATAATGGGAAAAGAGAAAAGGTAATATAATAGTGCTGGCACCTCTGTGAGCTATGCAGTCTTTCTGTTGCTGTATGTGTTAGTGTTTTTTTTTTTTTTTTAGGAGAGTTGAGGGTGAGTAGTTTCCATGGAAACCTGTCTGATCCTTACCTTTCACATCAGTAGTGAGTCATGGCCATAGGCAGTCTTTGACTAGCTGATTTATTCATTCTTGAAAACAAAAAGAAGTGAATCAGGCCAGAGCCAGTACCACCAAAAATACCATAAGAAGAAGATAAAGTGCAGAATCACCCTGTACATTTCAGAATACATTACATGCATGTTATTTGCATTACAAATGTGTCATGTGATAGAATGTCCAGTGACATGTATTACAGGTATGTTTCATTTTGTGAGCCCAAGCTCTGTAGTCATTATTTTGTTAAATCCTATGTGTCATCCTTGTTATGTCTGGAACTCATAAAATTCTTGTTTTTTGCAACTTGACACTGCTTGAATCGCATATCTTTTTTTAAAATGTTGACTAATGTTTTTTTATTTGAATCTTGGGCCCTTTCCACACTATGCTTTTAAACCGCATAGTTGCCTTTAAACTGGCTTAAAAGTGCTGAATACGGTTAGCGTCCACACTATGCAGCGTTTAATACCGTACTCGAGACCACCTCAGGAGGTAGTCTCGAGTCCGGTTCTAAATTAGATCGCATCAGGTAGTGCGGTTTGTCAGAAGTGTGGACACTGTAATACCAAACTACAAACTACTCCGCACTAAGCATTCATTTTTATGCTTAAACAAAAATCTGTCCGGACAGCTCTGTTAAACTAGTGGGGAAAATAACAAAAGCACAACGTTAAATTAGGCGACTGCAAAAATTAAATGCAGGTTAAAAGCAGGATTTGAAATCAAATTAAGTGGACCACAATTAGGCTCAGGCAAGATATGAAGGTAAAAGCAAAGATTGTTTTGTAATTTAACAGCTTTTTCTGAGTTTAATTATGAAACGGAATCAACTCAATTTATTTAAAGGGACGTTACCTGATTAAAAATAAAACCTGAAAACTTCAAGCCCTACTTGTGTGTGTGCTTGCATTTACTTTTTCTAAAATACTTGTTTTGTTTCTTTTTAGCAATATGGATCTCTGTTAATATAGGGCACAACACATTATTTTTAAATAAAATACAGTGCATGGTAGGCATAGTATCGTATTCATTTCCACTGTTCATGCGCTGCTAGGAACTGTAACCAAACTATTTTAATAGTGTGTGTACGCATTAAGCACGACTAAACATGAAACAGTACTTTAGTGTGGATGCTTTGAGCTGGATTAGTTAAAAGGATTTTGAGTATGGTTCCCTAGATCGGTTATGTAGTGTGGACAGAGGATTGGATAAATAACTGTTACTGTGCAATAGCTTAGTGTTTCTGGTTGCATTTTTCTCCATCAGAGCTTGCAGGCAGATGATTTCTGTAAACCTCATCAGATTCTGTACACATATTTGAACCTTGTATATGCAGTCAAGCCTGCTCATAGCGATCTCTAAGGGTAGTATTAAAGCTGTATTCTTAGACAAGTGATCTTTAAATCCTGCTGCTGTAACATACATATAGAATACTGTAGAAGGTACTATACAGTACAGGCTAATACTCGTTAAGACTAAGTGGCTCACTACAAGCCTGAAAAGATCTGCTTGTACCCTATACTATATTTTTGTATAGTTTAAATAAGAATGAATCAGTAGTATAGATTTAATGTGACTGAAAGACATCTGATACAATGACATTTTAAAAGGCTATATTACATCAATTTTGTAATCTACCATGTGCAGTAGTATAAAAGTGTCACTTTGGACAGTATAGCTGTGGCTTTTGATACAGGTTTGACTAATTTATACTACACCACCTGTATTTTGTAGTTTAAATAGGTTAGTCAACCCTTTTTTTTTCTTCTAGAACTGGAAAGAGAACTTACTAAGAAGCCTAAGAAAACGTGTATCGTGAAAATGGTGGGGACTAGAAACCTATGGAAGAACATCTTGGTTCTCTGTGTAAACTCGTAAGTAAACTTTATCATTGTTTTTGTTGCTGTTAATGTTTTTTTGGTTTTGTTTTTTTAAATAAAATGTTGCTGCCCCCAGTATTGGGGGATAATGTGGTTAACCAGTGGAAAAAATGACAACCCAAAAACCTTTTTTCTGTGAAAGCATGGTTGCAGTTGTAGCAGTTTGTTTGGATTTTGATGATCTGAGGAGACGATTAGCAAGTAGTCTGAGTGAGGAAATCCGGCAACAAACGCCCTGTCCCCAGCTGTACTGCTTTCCTAGAAAAAGGAGAACACTATGGGGCGGGCTACCATTATACTGATATTTTGCTCTACTGTGTGTGAGAATATGTAATCCATTATAACAGTACCTTAATATTAAAGTGTGCTTTGCCTATTGTTATGAATGGATAAAACATCACTCTTGCTGCGATGTTTTATGAGCAGGCCATAAAAAACTGACAGATTTGGACCATCAACTACTACAAATGTTTTTGGTGTACAATTATCAAATATAATACTCGCACCTTTTTACATAACAGTATTTGGGGAATACAGTATAGTAAAAAAAAATATGTATACATGAATGATTGCATCTGGAAATGTAAATGTAAGGTCTCAAATGTGCAGTTTTGAAAGAAAACGCATGCTATAGCAAACATTTATTTTCATTTTACATCATGATATCTGTTACTAGTTTAGGTTATAGGAGGTTTCACCTCAGTAGTGTCTTCTGGGTCATGGAATGTTACTCAGAAATGTCTTCATCTAGACAATGTGGGGAAGCTGTAAAAAAAGGCCAACAGGATGCTTGGATATATAGTGAAAAGTGTTGAATTTAAATCAAGGGAAGTAATGTTAAAACTTTACAATGCATTAGTAAGACCTCATCTAGAATACTGTGTTCAGTTCTGGTCACCTCGCTACAAAAAGGATATTGCTGCTCTAGAAAGAGTGCAAAGAAGCGACCAGAGTTATTCCGGGTTTAAAAGGCATGTCATATGCAGACAGGCTTAAATAATTGAATCTATTTAGTCTTGAACAAAGAAGACTACGCGGCGATCTGATTCAAGCATTCAAAATTCTAAAAGGTATTGACAATGTGGACCCAAGGGACTTTTTCGATGTGAAAAAAGAAACAAGGACCAGGGGTCACAAGTGGAGATTAGATAAAGAGGCATTCAGAACAGAAAATAGGAGGCACTTTTTTTACACAGAGAATCGTGGGAATCTGGAACCAACTCCCCAGTAATGTTGTGAAGCTGATACCCTGGGATCCTTCAAGAAGCTGCTTGATGAGATTGTGGGATCAATAAGCTACTAACAACCAAACGAGCAAGATGGGCCAAATGACCTCCTCTCGTTTGTAAACTTTCTTATGTTCTTATGACAGAAAGTGTGTCAATCACCAGGGGAAGCTGCTGATTGGTTATTGACAGAAAAGAAGCCATTGAAAGGGTTGGGAGAATTTCACACTTCAGCTGAAATGACCAAGCTAGTGCAATAATATCTGAAAGCATTGATACCAAACAGAGGTTTCTTTAACCAAGTGCAGTACCAGGTATCATGTGTTAACCTGGACGTTTGAGACCTATATAACAGGGTTTACTTATAGAATTATTTTGTTAGCTGCAACCACTTTAATGACAGATATAGAGAAAAACAATTCAATTGAACCAAGAACCACTCAACATATTGCAAAAATCCCCAAAAGAAAGGGAAAGAATAAATAACATGAAACCAGGAGCTACTTGCTCAGGCACATTACCACAGTGTTTTTAATTTGTGAACTATTTCTCTTCCATCCCCTCCCCCATCCCCCCAAGGCTCACAGGGTTTGGGATCCACCACTGCTTTGCTAGGAGCATGATGAAAAACAAATGGGAAAATACTACAGCTTCACACAACAATGACATCCACAACAACATGATGCTCAGCAACTTCTACGCAGACTATTACACTATGGCGGGGATTGCTGTGGCTTCCTGTCTGGCCATGTGCCCTGCAGTGGGGTTCATGGGCCGGAGGGGGGGCCTGCTGATGTTTATGATCCTCACCGCCCTGGCCTCACTGCTTCAGCTGGGCTTCCTAAACTGTGAGTCCCTGTGCTGCTTGGATGGGGGTTGGGTTGGGGTTGGGGTAGTGGAACGGGGCAGTTTAGAGGATATCTGTGTAACCGTTCAGGGGCCAAATTTGATGTTTTTAGATATTAACTTCATTAAGAAAAATAACATGGTTTATTTGGGTGGTTTAGTAAGAAATATTTACTTGTACTTGCATAGTTCAATAAAGACCTTCAAATAAGCCAAATTTGTGGTACTGTTCTAGGTATCAAATCAGAATCAGGTAGCTTCAATTTAGCTTCAAGGATTTTATTAAACATTCAAATTGTGTCTGATAGTTTTACTTATACTGGTTATGATTAAATTGAAACTCCCTTTTTTCATCAGTTTCCGAAGATTTTATTTACATATTTAATGTGGAAATGTAGTTATTCAGCAGTGTTTTCATGTAGTCAGCAGTCCAGATTTCAAGGGACCAACAAAAAATGTCTCATCAATAATTCTTATTATCAGAGTGTAAGCCATATATTTGCATGCTGTCATTTTTTTGAAGTTACAGTAACACTGAAGTCAAATTACAATTACAGTACAATGAAAAGTATTATACATTTAAAAGTACTTTTCATTTAATTGAAAATATGGTGTTTTTGCAATGTCTACTTTTTAAAAGTTTACATTGCAAAAACACTTTCATAAAAGAAAAACAGCTGCAATGGCAACAGTAAGTTACAGTATATTGCATGTGCAGTACTACATTTTTAAACTGTTCAAACTATCCTGAACCAGCTGCTGTGCTAATTTCTCAGTTTTAATCTGAGTTTGTTTTAATGAGAATTGACTCTGTGTGCATATGTGTGTGTGTCTATATATATATATATATATATATATATATATATATATATATATATATATATATATATATATATATATATATATATATATATATATTACACATACACACACAGTCAATTCTCATTAAAATGAATTCAGATTAAAGCTGCGAGAAATTTATATATAAATTTTATATATATATATATACACACAGTGCCTTGCAAAACTATTCAGACCCCTGACCAATTCTCTCATATTACTGAATTACAAATGGTACATTGAAATTTTGTTCTGTTTGATATTTTATTTTAAAACACTGAAACTCAAAATCAATTATTGTAAGGTGACATTGGTTTTATGTTGGGAAATATTTTTCAGAAAAATAAAAAACTGAAATATCTTGCTTGCATAAGTATTCAACCCCTGTGCTGTGGAAGCTCCCAGTTTACACCGATGAAAGAAATTGCCCTAACGAGGACACAATTACCTTACCATTGGCCTCCACCTGTGAACCATTAAAGTTGCTGTCACATTTTCTGGATAAAAAACCCTACTGTTGAAGGATCATTGGTCAGGCTGTGAATCTGAAGGAAAATGAGGACCAAAGAGCATTCTACAGAAGTTAGAGATAAAGTAATACAAATGTGTAGATTAGGGAAAGGGTACAAAATAATATCCAAATGTTTGGATATCCCAGTGAGCACAGTTGGATCAATAATCAGGAAGTGGAAGCTGCATTACACCACCCAGGCACTGCCAAGAAAAGGCCGTCCCTCAAAACTCAGCGCTCAAACAAGAAGGGGACTTGTGAGAGAAGCCACAGAGAGGCCAGCAATCACTTTGAAGGAGCTACAGAGTTCAGTGGCTGGGAGTGGAGTACTGGTGCACCAGTCAACCTGATATGACCATATCATAACACTGGCCTGTATGGGAGGGTGGCAAAAAAGAAGCCGTTACTCAAAAAGTACCATCTGAAAGCACGTCTGGAGTTTGCCAGAAAGCATGAGAGTGCCCCAGCTGCGATGTGGGACAGGGTTTTGTGGTCAGATGAGACCAAGATAGAGCTTTTTGGCCAAAACTCAAAGCGCTATGTGTGGTGCAAACCTAACACTGCCCATGCCTCAAGACACACCGTCCCTACAGTGAAGTATGGTGGTGGCAGCATCATGCTGTGGGGATGCTTCTCATCAGCAGGGACTGGGCATCTTGTTCAAATTGAAGGAAGAATGGATGGAGCAAAATACAGGGAAATACTGCAAGAGAACCTGCTTCAGTCCGCTAAAAAACTGAAGCTTGGGAGGAAATTCACCTTTCAGCAGGACAATGATCCCAAGCACAAGGCCAAAGCAACATTGGAGTGGCTCAAGAACAAAAAGGTGAATGTCCTACAGTGGCCCACTCAAAGTCCTGATCTCAATTCCATTGAGAATCTGTGGCACTATTTGAAAATTGCGGTCCACAAGCGTCGTCCAACCAACCTGAACAACTTGGAGCAAATCTGCCAAGAAGAATGGGCCAAAATCACTCCGACACTGTGTGCAAAGCTGGTACATACTTACCCCAAAAGACTTAAAGCTGTTATTGCAGCGAAAGGTGGCTCTACCAAATATTAATGTGGGGGGGTTGAATACTTATGCAAGCAAGATATTTCAGTTTTTTATTTTTCTTAAAAATATTTCCCAACATAAAACCAATGTCACCTTACAATACTTGATTTTGAGTTTCAGTGTTTTAAAATAAAATATCAAACAGAACAAAATTTCAACGTACCATTTGTAATTCAGTAATATGAGTTATGAGTAATTATGAGTAATATTTGGTCAGGGGTCTGAATAGTTTTGCAAGGCACTGTGTGTGTGTATACAGTGCCTTGCGAAAGTATTCGGCCCCCTTGAACTTTGAGACCTTTTGCCACATTTCAGGCTTCAAACATAAAGATATGAAACTGTAATTCTTTGTGAAGAATCAACAAGAAGTGGGACACAATCATGAAGTGGAACGAAATTTATTGGATATTTCAAACTTTTTTAACAAATAAAAAACTGAAAAATTGGGCGTGCAAAATTATTCAGCCCCCTTAAGTTAATACTTTGTAGCGCCACCTTTTGCTGCGATTACAGCTGTAAGTCGCTTGGGGTATGTCTCTATCAGTTTTGCACATCGAGAGACTGAAATTTTTGCCCATTCCTCCTTGCAAAACAGCTCGAGCTCAGTGAGGTTGGATGGAGAGCATTTGTGAACAGCAGTTTTCAGTTCTTTCCACAGATTCTCGATTGGATTCAGGTCTGGACTTTGACTTGGCCATTCTAACACCTGGATATGTTTATTTGTGAACCATTCCATTGTAGATTTTGCTTTATGTTTTGGATCATTGTCTTGTTGGAAGACAAATCTCCGTCCCAGTCTCAGGTCTTTTGCAGACTCCATCAGGTTTTCTTCCAGAATGGTCCTGTATTTGGCTCCATCCATCTTCCCATCAATTTTAACCATCTTCCCTGTCCCTGCTGAAGAAAAGCAGGCCCAAACCATGATGCTGCCACCACCATGTTTGACAGTGGGGATGGTGTGTTCAGGGTGATGAGCTGTGTTGCTTTTACGCCAAACATAACGTTTTGCATTGTTGCCAAAAAGTTCGATTTTGGTTTCATCTGACCAGAGCACCTTCTTCCACATGTTTGGTGTGTCTCCCAGGTGGCTTGTGGCAAACTGTAAACGACACTTTTTATGGATATCTTTAAGAAATGGCTTTCTTCTTGCCACTCTTCCATAAAGGCCAGATTTGTGCAGTATACGACTGATTGTTGTCCTATGGACAGAGTCTCCCACCTCAGCTGTAGATCTCTGCAGTTCATCCAGAGTGATCATGGGCCTCTTGGCTGCATCTCTGATCAGTCTTCTCCTTGTATGAGCTGAAAGTTTAGAGGGACGGCCAGGTCTTGGTAGATTTGCAGTGGTCTGATACTCCTTCCATTTCAATATTATCGCTTGCACAGTGCTCCTTGGGATGTTTAAAGCTTGGGAAATCTTTTTGTATCCAAATCTGGCTTTAAACTTCTCCACAACAGTATCTCGGACCTGCCTGGTGTGTTCCTTGTTCTTCATGATGCTCTCTGCGCTTTAAACGGACCTCTGAGACTATCACAGTGCAGGTGCATTTATACGGAGACTTGATTACACACAGGTGGATTCTATTTATCATCATTAGTCATTTAGGTCAACATTGGATCATTCAGAGATCCTCACTGAACTTCTGGAGAGAGTTTGCTGCACTGAAAGTAAAGGGGCTGAATAATTTTGCACGCCCAATTTTTCAGTTTTTTATTTGTTAAAGTTTGAAATATCCAATAAATTTCGTTCCACTTCATGATTGTGTCCCACTTGTTGTTGATTCTTCACAAAAAATTACAGTTTCATATCTTTATGTTTGAAGCCTGAAATGTGGCAAAAGGTCGCAAAGTTCAAGGGGGCCGAATACTTTCGCAAGGCACTGTAGTAACGTGGATTACGTGGTACAATAGATACTGATTTTAGACACAATCCTGCTTGCTAAGTGCACCACTTTCTCCAGTGAACATGGCAATAGGGACCTTTTACAGTAGAACAGTAATACTAATAAAAAGCAGAGAATTACAGAATTAAAGTGCAGATTATTACATAATTATTCAACATCAGGTGTCCAAAGTGAAACCCATATTGGACTGCAGTGAATGAAACTGCTTTACTAATTATGTTTTCTTTTTGTTCCCTATTGTAATTGTCACTGTGGATCCAGTAATCGGGAAGTACAACCTTCATCATGATACAGGTATGCACTTCGTTTTTCTCTCCGTTTTAAGATACATGTGTAATGTACTCTCAACGCATCTACTGTATTCAGGAAATAGTATTCACAGTATGACTACCAGTATCTATCAGTGTCCTATTGTAAGTGACTCTGCATATCATGCACAGTTCACAGCCTAGCTCTGTAAAGCGCTTTGTGATGGTGGTCCACAGTGAAATGCGCCATATATATATCTGTATTTACAAGATTATAGCATGCCAAGTTATCATTAAAACAAACCAGCTTAGTAAATGCCAACTATGGTGCAGTTTAATGTTATCATGCGTAAGTAATTAACTCTCAGTAGGACATGAATTTATAAATACTAAAAGAAACTTGACAAATGTTTCTTTTTCATTGAAGACATTGAATAAGACTTTATAGTTTGGCATTGAAATATGGTTTTTAGGTTTACCTTTTATGTTCCTGGTGTATCAGATGGTCTTTATAATGTGAAGAGATAAGCAGTATACAGTAAACTATTGTAAAATCATTGCAAAGTGCAAAAATAACTTGTTGGATACACAGTATAAGCAGCATGTAAACTGGAAAAAATATAAGCTAAACTTTTATGAGAGCTAGATAACAGAATAAGCAGAAGTCAACAGTCTGTATGATTGGTTTGAGTGCTAATGTTTGACTGCTTAACCATGAATTTATATAATAAATGGTTCAAACCAAAAATGACAGTCAGAGTGGATCCTGAAACCAGTCTTCCTTATTCTGCATGAAATGCTACCTAATCCAAATGCACTGCTCTCTCTTTTCTCTCTCTCTCTCTCGCTCTCTCTCTCTCTCTGTCTCTCTCGCTGCCAATAGCACCTTAAGCTCTTGGACCTGGCGCACACTATTACACAGATTGATGTGAATGTGGTTTGTCCCTCGTGTTGCTGCAAACAGTACAAATAGTATTTACTTTAGAGTCTAACGAACAAGCTTAGTTTAAAATGGTGGAGTAAGCCAGAGAAGGGAACACCAATGCACGTAAACTCAACTAATGAGGTTTTATCGGCTTATGAAAAGGATTCAATAGGAAGAAGTGCAATGCATTTTTTAAACCTGGAAAGTAGCCACGTCCCAGGAAATACATTTAAAAATCCTTCCCAAGTTTTTCTTCTTCGAATGGCTGTTGTGATGTCATTGTGTGTATCACCGAAGTGTGAACATGATGTTTTATCCTTTGGTGAAATGTATTTTAATTACTATAAATCAAGATTCACAAAATTGACAAAGCTCATTTACTGTGTCTTTTAATGTACCGGTACTGTAGAATGTACGTACTGTAATGCCCAGTATTTGTCCTTTGATAACATGTATGCCGTCTAGTTTTGAGTCTCTTGAAAATCCTTAAAATGTTTGCAGATATAAGTAATAAAATAATAGCAATAATTAATATGTTGCATCTAATAATCTTAAAGGTGTGTTAAAGTTTTAAAATCAACTTATGTCAAAGGATTATAAAAAAAAAAAAAAGTTTTACTACCCTGCTGTCCAGTATTAAATAAAAACCTTCTTAACAGTAATGGACCACAAGGGAGAGAAGAGAGTCTTGTACTTTTCATAGGCTAATCTAAACTCTCATCTTTCTGAATCTGCAGCTACAGCAGGTGATTCTTGCAGTGATGTTGTTGTGTGATTCAGCAACCACAACTCTTTTTGTATTTGTCTGCCTAAGTGTGCATGGCGCTTTGTGCATGGGAAACCTGTCTAACGCTTAATGTGACAAGAGGTTTAGTCACACCAATTATTCGTCACTCCACACCCGGAAACACAGACATGTTTACTAACCTGTTTAAAGAAAGTCAATATACAAATACCAATGGTATTTTTCATCCCATCTAAGAAGGCAAAAAGCAAACCTCCTTTAATCAATTTTGGTGAAATATGCTGAGTTGTAAGCACCATACAGTATAAGCACCTACATTCATAAATACTAAAATAACTGGGCTGTAAACATACTGGTTTGAACTGAGGACTGTGACTGTTTTAAATGTCAAACCACAGCTGCAGTACTATCTTATTACAGTATGTAATCATTTAAGCAAGTTAACTTATTGTCCCATAGAGTTGTACACACATTCCTCTCTTGATAAATTATGGACTGGAATGTAGCTCTTGTTTTTTCAATGATTTTTTTCTTCAGAACTGAAGGCATCTCCATTAATGACAGTTGTAGCACTGGGAGAGGTTTGTTATGTTAAAACCCAACAACATCCTGTACCATCGCATGAATCACCCGTCCCCCGGGGAGTGTTCAAGAATCAATAAGAGATTGTTCCTCTGTGAAAATCCAGGGCTCATTAGAATTGTTTTGTGCTGTACTGACTTCATTACAATAAGCACAAAGCAGTAAGCTATTTGCTATTTCCTACATACGTGCTGCTCTGCATTTCCCTTCAGAGCAGCTGCAAGAAACATTTTGTGACGGCTTTCTCTAAATTGCTTGTGAAGTAACTTTACTATTTCATATACAAACAAAGTAAAATCCAAGAAAACAAGGGGCAGTTGGATAAATATAGTACTCCTAAGCTTCTTGGCGTAAGCTTTGAGTTTCAATTCAGATCTTAAGTACCTGCACTGAACACAAGCGCCAAACCAGGTAAAAGGAGATTTAGAGAAAAATGTCAATTTACTATTGGAGCTGCTGAACTCAGAACCACTCAGAATGATTGCTAACATCATCAAATAGTAAGGGAAATGTAATATATATATATATATATATATATATATATATATATATATATATATATATATATATATATATATATATATATATATATATATATATTAGTGACATTTGACGCTGCTTGCTCTAAGTTTATTCCATGCAGACTTTGGGTAGTTTTTTATTTTATTTAATTTTATTTCATTTAATTTTATTAGATATACAGTCACATATAAAAGTACTGGCACCCTAAACTTAATATAAGATCAATCAAGGAAACATGTTAAATACAAGCATTTAATAAACATTATCCAATAAATAATATTACAAGGACCAATATACACAATGGCTGGTAGTTTAACAAACAGTCTTTATACAAACAAATTAAAAAGGCACTTAACAATTTGAAATGTGTGTGCATTACAAAAGTTTTGGCACCTTTACATTAAAAGTCTGTAAAAATGTAATAAAATTAATTCAAATATACAGACGTGCTCAAATTTGTTGGTACCCCTCCACAAAAAAATGAAGAATGCACAACTTTCTCTGAAATAACTTGAAACTGACAAAAGTAATTGGCATCCACCATTGTTTAGTCCATATTTAATAGAAATCAGACTTTGCTTTTGATTTTTTATTCAACATAATATTGTAAATAAGAAAACAAATGAAAATGGCATGGACAAAAATGATGGGACCGCTAACCTAATATTGTTGCACAACCTTTAGACGCAATCACTGCAATCAAACGTTTTCTGTAGCTCTCAATGAGACTTCTGCACCTGTTAACAGGTAGTTTGGCCCACTCTTCCTGAGCAAACTGCTCCAGCTGTCTCAGGTTTGATGGGTGCCTTCTCCAGACTGCACGTTTCAGCTCTTTCCATAGATGTTCGATAGGATTCAGATCAGGACTCATAGAAGGCCACTTCAGAATAGTCCAATGTTTTGTTCTTATCCATTCTTGGGTGTTTTTAGCTGTGTGTTTTTGGTCATTATCCTGTTGGAGGACCCATGACCTGTGACTGAGACAGAGCTTTCTGACACTGGGCAGTACGTTTCGCTCCAGAATGCCTTGATAGTCTTGAGATTTCATTGTGCCCTGCACAGATTCAAGGCACCCTGTGCCAGGCGCAGCAAAGCAGCCCCAAAATATAACCGAGCCTCCTCCATGTTTCACTGTAGGTATGGTGTTCTTTTCTTTGAAAGCTTAATTTTTTCATCTGTGAACAGAGAGCTGATGTGACTTGCCAAAAAGCTCCAGTTTTGACTCATCTGTCCAAAGGACATTCTCCCAGAAGGATTGTGGCTTGTCAATGTGCATTTTAGCAAATTCCAGTCTGGTTTTTTTATGTTTTTCTTCCAAAAGTGGAGTCCTCCTGGGTCTTCTTCCATGGAGCCCACTTTCGCTCAAAAAGCGACGGATGGTGCGATCAGAAACTGACGTACCTTCACCTTGGAGTTCAGCTTGTATCTCTTTGGCAGTTATCCTTGGTTCTTTTTCTACCATTCGCACTATCCTTCTGTTCAATCTGGGGTCGATTTTCCTCTTGCGACCGCACCCAGGGAGGTTGCCTACACTGTTGTCACAGGAACATCAAGCTGCTTGGAGATGGTCTTGTAGCCTTTACCTTTACCATGCTTGTCTATTATTTTCTTTCTGATCTCCTCAGACAACTCTCTCCTTTGCTTTCTCTGGTCCATGTTCAGTGTGGTGCACACAATGATACCAAACAGCACAGTGACTACTTTTCTCCATTTAAATAGGCTGAATGACTGATTACAAGATTGGAGACGTGTGATACTAATTAAAGAAACTAATTAGTTTGAAATATCACTATAATCCAATTATTTATTATCTTTTCTAAGGGGTACAAACAAATGTGTCCAGGCCATTTTAGAATATCTTTGTAGAATAAGCAATAATTCATCTCTTTTTATAGCTTCTTTGCTTTATTCTATGACATACCAAAGGCATGCAAGTATACATGATAAAATAGCTTTTAATTTAATCACTTTTCAGGAGGAATGAAGCATTATTTCAATGAGCTGTAAGGGTACCAACAAATTTCAGCACGTCTGTATATTAACTGATTGAAAACGATGCAGTAAATAAGCTACATTGTAAAGTCAATAGACAGAACAAGAGGTCATTATTTAAAACATCTTTTGAAGAAGAACATTTTGGCAACACAGCAGATGAATGTCAAGACAAAAGTGAAGAAACCCTTGTACCTGTTGTTACATAGGGCAGCAGTGTGGAGTAGTGGTTAGGGCTCTGGACTCTTGACCGGAGGGTTGTGGGTTCAATCCCCAGTGGAGGACACTGCTGTTGTACCCTTGAGCAAGGTACTTTACCTAGATTGCTCCAGTAAAAAAAAAACAACTGTATAAATGGGTAATTGTATGTAAAAATAATGTGATATCTGTATAATGTGAAATAATGTATAATGTGATATCTTGTAACAATTGTAAGTCACCCTGGATAAGGGCGTCTGCTAAGAAATAAATAAAAAAAAAAAAAAAAAACATAGAGGTGGTTCGATCATATGGGGGAGTTTTAGCAGTTCAGGGACTGGAGCCAGTCATGTGATTGAAGATTGAATGAATGCAGCCATGTATCAAAACATTCTACAAAGTACAGTGATACCACCTGTTTGTAGGCTGATTGGCAGACAGTTTGTCTTACAAAACAACAACGACCCAAAGCATACGGTTAAGTCAACTGTGGAATTCTTGAAGAAAACGAAGATAAAAGTTCTGTAATGGCCTTTGCAATCACCAGGTCTCAAGCCAATAGAAATGCTTTGGACTGATCTGAAAAAAGCTGTCGCCAAGCACTGTGTATCCAATCTGACTGAGCTGAAGGAAGTATGCAAGACAGAATGGGCCCAGATTTCACAAACAATATGTAACAAAGCAGGGGTGCCAATACTTTTGTCATGAATGAATACTTTAAATTAAATAAGTTTTGTTTGTTTTTTGATAAACATTATTTGTTAAATTACTAGAAATAGTGTATTTTTGCTTTTTGTTTTATTAAAAAGTGGTTACATTTGACTAAATGCTTGTCCTTAATCTCTTACCTTGAATCATGGTATTGTCTGCGAGTGTAATTGTAGCTTAGACAGTCAGGAGTCAGCTGGATGGTTATTACCAAACAGACAATGACGTTCCTGTCAAAAGAAATATTGTAATAATGTAAATATTACTGATTCTGCCTCAGATTCGCAGGATGCCAATCAAGGTTTTTTCACCTTCTTTTTCAGATTTAAAAGAGACTATCAACAGAAAGTTCTCCATTGCCTTTTCCATCATAGGAATGTTTTCATCCCATGCTGTCGGGAGCCTGAGCATTTTCTTCTGTGCTGAAATCACCCCCACAGTCATCAGGTGAGTGAACTGGGCATAGGGTGAAAGGGAGGGAACCCAAAACTTTAATATACAGTAGAACCTGTCATGTCCGATTTAATTGGTTCCAGAGGGCCATCGGATGTGAAAATTATCGTATATCCGAGGGAGTCGCTGTACTACATTGCAGTGGGTTTATTAATGCTGGTGCATTATAAATTAACAATGTCAAGTACATCAGTGTGTCTAAAACACCAAAGTACGGTACTGCACATACACTATATAAAGAACATCTGTGAAAATGATTGCAAAACTGTAATACAGTATTTGGCAATTTACAAAACAGCATTTCAAAAACAGTTCTTATCGTGCTTTCTCAGTCCATGCCAAAGCGTGTTAAACTGAGATAGAAATGGAGTTTTAAAAAACAAGAAGAAAAAAGCACAGACACAAGAACAAACTGGTTTTGGAGGTCAGAAGAAAATTCTTGTTTGAACTTTTTAATGCTACAGTAATTATTCCCTTGCTTTCTTGTTTTCTCTTCTTGAATGTGGTTAAACTGGGCAGTTTGTTTTACGTGAAGTGACAGAATGTCCACCAAAGAGCTGTATTTACTATATTTTAGACCCATAACAAAATATTAATTGAGCAGTTTCCATCAGTACCTTTCAGTTTTGTAGCAGCATGTGTAAATGACACATGCCCGAGGTCCATCCTTTATTACAGGGTATTGATCTTACTGAATAGGATAGGTGTAATATATTTGTATGAACCTAGCAACAATAGTGGGGTCTAAATTAATGATCTAACAGCTGCAGATATCAAAACTGTCACCCTAAATCTTAACCGTGCTGTAACGCGAACCCCTTTACATTGTATTGTTGTATTCTGTGAAGTTAATAAATTCCTGAAAAAGGAGTGCCTCCTCCCTTATTTAACGCGCACTGACTCTGCAAATTAGGATATGCAGGAAATGGATGAATCTTGTTTGGGCAGAAACCAGTATATAGGCAGGTTTAAGCCATGTGAAGCAGGTCTAAATATCCTTGTAATTTGACTGTTTTTTGACAGTGTATCTCTTGTTTCTCTAATGTAACTAAAATGTAGGTCCTCATTAATGCTGCAAAAGAATCTTAGGTGCATATTTTAAAAAATGTTTAATTGCTGTTAGTAAATTCCTATTTCTTTTTAAAGGAGGCAAGCACTTATTATTTTACAAAACTAGAACCAAACAACTAAGTAATACATTTTCTCTTAGTTGAGCAATTACAGAGTGCAGGCCAAGCCTTGCCCCCTTTAATCAGTTCAGCTTTGTTTAGTTTTTACTTTCTAAGAAATGTTTTATAAATCTTCAAACCTCTTTTGAAGGTACAATACAATGCCTACCTTCTCTCAATGTTGCCTATAGGTATTGTCTCACAATGCTCTCTGTGCTGCCACTCCTTCAGAAGGAAATATTTAACTGTGTGTCATTCCCCTCTCACATAGTCCCAGTAAATCAAGATGGCATGTAGTCTGAATCTAACTGGAAAATGATTCTCTCCATCTAGCAAAAAACAATGCTGGAGCAACATGGTGGAGAGAAATGTTGTCTATAATGTTGTGCCTTTTGTTCAGATTTAGTGAAACTTTGTATTTTTATATTTGAGGTGAATCAACAAAGAAATACCGGGAATTTGGATGGATTCCACAGTAAGATTAGTCACCCCCTTCTGTCTTTTGCCCATTAGCCACTGTTAGCAGAGGAACCCTGAGAGATCCATAAAAGGCTATCCTATTTCCAAACCAATCTTTCACCCTATCCTGGGAGACCTGGATTGTTTGGTTCATTTAACTCCTTCAATGATTCTTTCCTGGACAGCAAATCTATACAGTAATTAATCTATATAGGAATTCATCTTATAAACCAAAAAGCAATGGAGGTGTGTGTGAAAGTGACTTCCTGCCATAGTGACCTATGAAAAACATGAATGGCTCTCATTGGCATTGAGGAGTGGGTTTCATTGGGCAGCATTGCGTGTAAAAGGACACAAAACACTAATGTATAAGCTTAGTACCATTTGTGTAATGCTATTTGCATACATTGTTCAAAAAGATTATAGAAGCTGAACTGCTTTGCAAACTAAACAGTAATATCTCACAGCTCTATTCAGCTATTGTGGCTGCTGCTACAGTAGGTTTCCTGTCCTGTCTTAATTAAAATTAAATTAAGCAATTCAGCATTTCTTACTGATGCAGTGTTTGATATGATTGCTGTTTGAGATAAGTACAGCACTTTTCTGAGAAGCATAATGCATCATAGTTGCATTCAGACACTATCATTGTAAGATGGTAATTTTGTAAAGGTTAGTTCATGATGTGGTCAGATTAACTGGCTCTCTCTATACTTGTCAATAAGTGGGTGATGTATCATTTAGAGAGCTCCTCAGCTGGATGCATACTTGGTACATTGAAATACATGCAGTTGCAATTGCAGTTCTTGGAAGTCCCCTTTTATCAGCTGGCATGTAATAAAACAGCCTAAAGAGAAGCAACAGCAGCTGCTTCCTTCCAACCCCAGCTTTATCGAGTTGGTGCAGCATTGCAGGGACACTGCAGCAAGACAGGGATTTTCAACTGTGCACTGTAGACTGTTTTGCCAGAAAAAGAGGATACTGCACTATACAGATAGAAGTATTTTTCAATGTCTTCTGATGTTTGCAGACATTGAAAAAGACTTCTAGTCTAAATGTTTGTTAATGAATTTCAGTTTATTTTAGGATTCAGCACTATTGGATGTTTAATGGCTATGAATGGTAAATGATTTGATATCAGGGCATTTCAAGAACAAATAACAATGTTGATAGTTACATCTGGGTTAGATACGAGTGCAGGTGAAATACAAAATACTACACATTGGGTTAAGTGCAGGATTAAATACAGTAAACTAGGGAGCAGATAAGTGCAAGCGGAAGTGCATTAAGGCAGGCTGCTATATTGTCCAGAAGGGAAGAGTTGAGTTTTACAGGTGTTGTCTGAAGAGGTGTCTTGAGGAGGTGCCGGAAGGTGGTCAGGGACTGGGCAGCCCTGACATCCATATGAAGGTCGTTCCACCACTGCGGGGCGAGGGTGGAGAAGGAGCAGGCTCTGGAGACAGGGGAGCGTAGAGGAGGCACAGCCAGTCTTCTAGTGCAGGCGGAGCAGAGAGGTTGGGTGGGGGTGTAGGGAGAGATGTGGGTCTGGATGTAGCTGGGTGCAGTCTGGTCAAGGCAGAGGAACAAGACCTCATTTACGAGTTTTTCCTTTGTTTGATAGACACTTTGAAAACCAGAATTTGTGATGACGCAGGCTGTGCTGTGACACTGCTGTTTCTGCCATTGCTGGATTCAGTCTGCAAAGAGTCTTTTTGCCTTATTGACTCTGCTATTGAACCAACAATTAATGTGCTATTAGGCCTGGTCTTTTGAATATGAAGCCATCTTTTCTGTACTATTTTATTTTAGCTGTAGTTGATGGGCAGGTGTGGGGATTACCTTGATGTTTCCTGTCCAGTGTTGAAATGTTTAATCAAAATCAACATTTATTTTATACATCTAAAAATGAGGTTTGCAGCAGCAGCTTCTTCTTCCATTGTATTCACACAGCAATTCATTCTATTCCTCCCAATGTCGTTAAATGACTCACAACCAGAGGGAGATGTTGGTCTGCACTGGGACCAACTGTGTTATACTTTTAAAACCAGACATGTTTAAAGTTATAGAAATGTATTGCACACAAGGGCCCATTTTCTTTTCATTTTCATCATTATTGATACAAATAAAATGTGTTAATTTCAGTTTCAAAAGAAGTACTTTTTTGAAAATTATTAGTAGCTTGACCTTGCATCATACCTTGTGATATTTGGATCAGTCCACTGGGTGTTAGTTCAGTATGGAGTGAATGTAAAGCAAGTGTATTCCCAGTTGCGCATCAATGTCTTTTTAATATTCCCTTCAAAGCAGTCTCTGTGTATTTACTGTTGTGGTAGTCGTGATCATGAATGTTGCCTTACGTGCCAAATCGAAAGGTGTATAACTCCCTCTAGTGGTGCATGTTGCTTTCTGTTAATGAATATATAACACACGGTAGGCCAAAATACAGGATATGAAATGCAAAGCAAATTAAATCACAAGAGCACTTTTGGCTTTGTACACATGTGATTTTGCTTCTAAATCTGCTAAACAAGTGAGCATGCTTTCTGTAAGAATAGATTTTGTGCCTATAAAGTGTAATTTTATTTATTTATTTTTTTTAAGAATTGTTAGTGTGAGGAAAACAGAGTTGTTCTATTTTTAACGTTAAGGTGGAAAGTTTTTGAAGCAATATGCCAGTCTTCAGTTAACTCCTATTTTTCAACCAAATACCCAAGTATAACCAAACAATACAATATAACCAAACAATATAATTCCAGGTATCTTAAGTGTATACTGTTGTAGGTCTCTTTTTAAAACTAGAAAAAGTCAAAAGTCAAAAGCATTTGACAACAATTTGTATAACTTTTTAATAACATAAAATAATCATTTACGAGGAACTGTTAGAATTTTATACCAACAATAATTAGCATACAATTAATCATTCAAGAGCCACTGGGCAAGCTATAGTTAGACTAATGCATGCCTTTGTTTCGTCTAGAATTGATTATTGTTATGCACTTTTTTTCTGGTATCCCAAAACGCGCGGTGTCCCGTTTTGAAGCTTATTCAGAATACCACAGCTAGAATTCTGACTAAAACCAGGAACAATTACACTGGCTCCCTGTGCAGTATAGAATTGATTTTAAGATTTTGCTGTTGACTTACAGGACCGGGAATGGATTAGCACCTAGTTATTTGCAGGAGTTATTGACCCCGTATCTTCCAAACCGCACTCTGAGATCACAGGATGCAGGGCTGCTGGTTATTCATAGGGTCAACAAAAGCAACACGGGAGGTAGGGCTTTTTCTTGTAGAGATCCTAAATTACGGAATGTTCTGCCTTCGTTTGTCAGGGAAGCTGGAACCGTTACACTTTTCAAGTCCAGACTAAAAACACACTTTTATAAAATGGCTTTCTTATCTTAGTGGGTTTTAATGTATCTTGTATTATGTGTATACTGTTATTTAAATGGTCTGATTGTGGCAGTTGTATGTGTGACATGCTATACAAATGTATTGTGTTTTTTTTCTTTTTTCTGCTATGTGCTGTGCAGTGTTTCCGATACTTTTGTATAAAAAGCGTTATATAAATGTAATAAATAAATAAATAAAAATGTGTGGTGCAACAAATATAAATATTATAATTCACCAGAACACAAGAAATGAATTGTTACAGTGATACTAAAGGTTGGTGTTCCCCAACCTATACATTAGCAGTTGCAGGGATAGCTTGTAACTAATTGCCTGCTTTCTGTCAACAGGGGTGGAGGGCTGGGCTTGGTTCTGGCAAGTGCTGGGTTTGGAATGCTGACCGCCCCCATCATGGAGCTGCATAACCAGAAAGGCTACTTTCTGCACCATGTGATTTTCGCCTGCTGCACCCTTATCTGCATTATCTGCATTCTGCTGCTGCCCGAGAGCAGGCACCAAAACCTTCCAGAGACCATTTCGGATGGGGAAGGGTACATGCGACAACCCCTGCTGCCGCCAAAGAAGGGGGGCGAGCAGCCTCTTTTGTTAACAAACTCTGAGCTGAAGGATTATTCAGGGATCCACGAAACTCCTGTCCGTCATGCAGCCAGCTCTGAAAGCAACACAGCTAATGTGGTGAAATCCTCATGATTTGTTTGCCTCCCTGTGAATCTATAGTTTGTGGCTGAGGAAGCAGATATTGTTTTGCACTGGTCTGAACAACAACAACAAAAAACTATAATAAAAATTACTGCTTTGATTCAATGACTTCATTTGATTTAGCTGAACACTGCTAACCATGTCGGGTTCTTGTACAACCATCACATATAAAGTGAAGGACGTGGCAGATGTCATTGAAGAGTGTTTTTTTAGGATAAAACGAATATTTGTAATGTGCATTCGGGCTTAATTTATTGTTCGTGCTGAATGTTCAATCAACTGTGGAAGTGTGCCATAGGGTTAAATGCCTTTACTCATCATGTTGCCAGTTTTTATTTGAATGATCTGGAAATTCAGATAAATCATGAAAGACTTTTCATGCATTTAATAAACAAGGCATTAAGTCCAATGTGGTAAAACACAAATTGAGTGGTGGTGGTTCAGTGATCTCACTGGTTTATTAAATAGCGATACCATGATTAATCATGAAAACTGGTGGTATGGTACTGACAGCATTTAACCAACATATAAAACACATGACTGGGTTTTTGTTTTTAAAATAATAATAATAAAATAAAAAAGGATAGGCTAAACTTCAAACCCACTGGTTGAGCTGTATAATATGTTGGGGCTGTTTGGGCAATTTTTACAGCCAGTTGTAAGTGCTCTTGAGTGTTTTATTGTGATGTTACTGGTTCTGTTTTCAGGTCATTAGTTTCAAACCACTCTTTACTGGAATGTAAAAAAGAATGTAGGAGTTGACATTGTTTACTGTGTTATTTCAAAGTGAATTCTATCCAACATTGCACATTTTACAAGTCATGTGGTTATGTTTGCTTGAATATTTGAGGATTTGGTGAGAGCTTATAGTACTTAAACACTTCTGAGCAATTCTTGGTGATCACAGGGTTTGTTTTCCCTCCATAGCTGTTTATAGAGCTCAACCTGCTGAACAGCTAAGGAAATGCCACCCATTACAAAGGTTAGGGATGAGCAGATCTTTATTAATCAAGCCACAAATGCTCATATATAATATGTAACACAATACCTAGGCTGTCAATGAGAAAAGGGGCCCATTGTAATTGATTATAATAAAGCACAACTTTTTTCTTTATTATAGTTTGCATTTTAGCATACACAGAACATGGACTGCCAATAGAGCACTGTTCATTACTGAAGCCAAGCTTGGGTGTTCTTTTCCTTACCCTCAACCTGAAAAACATAGATGTCATAGGTGGGTTTGGTGGCGTACTTAAATCTCAGGCCCACATATAGTTAAAAATAATAATAATAATAATAATAATAATAATAATAATAATAATAATAATAATAATAATAATAATAATTGAATACGAACCGAACTGCAATCTTAAAATTGTGGTGAAGGATTTTATTAATGAATGAATGAGTGAATAAATGGATGAATGTACAGCACTAATCCCTTTCTTTTTAAAATCACTTCTATATATATATATAAATAAATGTGTTATTATTATTATTATTATTATTATTATTATTATTATTATTATTTATAAGGGGAGGAAACTTATGTTTCAGAAAGTTTTGTAAAGTGCTTCTGTTTCTTTGTTGCTATGGAATTTGATGGCTCGGGTTCTGCACCTGTTGCAAGTTTAGTTAAGGGTTTTCCTGGACAGTGCATGAATCCTCATTTCCCAGATCAATTGGACCACATAGGAACTTGTGGATCCCTAGCGTGTTTTCTCAAACTGAGAAAAGCTTTCCTGCTACTGCATACTCCTCTAATCTAGAAATCAAACCCATAACCACTTGGCAAATTTCTTGAAATGACTGGTGTAAAAGGGACCAAACCACTACTCCTGCCACTCAAAGAAAAAAGCGCAGTGGTGACAGCAGTTCCCCCTGTCACAGCTACACTTCACCTTATTCATGCCACTTTCCAGTCACAGCACAATTCAAACAGTCTCCACCACTGGCACGGTCAGTAAGCAAACCAGAAGAAGGAGGGGGTCAGTAGGTTGCCATTTGTCCATTTCAAATACAGCTATGGCCAAAAGTTTTGCATATAACATTAACTAATTTTGCTTCATAAAGTCGAATGAAACCTGCTGAATAATGTTACGTTAACATATTGAATTACATACTGCTTGTAGTATTACATATACTTAATGAAAAATGTGACATTATGAAATGAAATACTGTACTACTATTCTGGCTTCCGGTAGACTTTTGTGATATAATTTTGTAGTTTATTTGATTTCATGATGTTAAAAAACATTTAAATTATGTTTGTATATGTGTGTGTGTGTATATATATATATATATATATATATATATATATATATAATTTTATTATGATGTCTCAATCCTAAAATTCTAGGTGATGCAAAACTTGTGGCTATATATATATATATATATATATATATATATATATATATATATATATATATAATATATATTAAACACCTGCTACCATTCATTGTTTAAATGACGGGTGCTTGTTTCATTGTTAAAGCATGAACTCTTTGTCCCTTAAATACTGATAAAACAAACTATACTTTGAAAAAGACACAACTGCATCGCCGCAAACAGAAGTCCGTTGAGGGATAGAGATAAGACTCCCATTACACAGCAATTCGAGCTATCCCATTTTTTTTTTTCAGCCCCGTACTGCAATACATTATGCGTCTTCCATCTATCCCGGTAGGAACCATGGGCTGCATAGTAATAATGTCAATAATTCCGAGTGTAGATAAAAATGTGCAGGAATGTTTGCAGTTGGTGAAAAGGTTTGAATACATGGCTGCTACTGCATCTGAAAACCCCATTTTGAAATACTCCAAATGGAAAAGGTTGTGTTCCAAAATGCACCCATTCAGATATTCAGGTCGATCTAAACCTGACCGCCCAAGGGTAACAGGACTGGTTGTGAGAACTTATTTTTCCACCAATCAGCCATGCAGTTCCAACCAAACGTGTGCCCTTAATCTTGAACTGGAATTTCTTTAACATGAAAGAGCTTAAATGTATACAACCTCTTAAACCAGGACCATCATTGTTTTCAGAGCATGCCAGTAAATGCACTGCAGCCCAATGTGTTTACAGTGATGGTTATGCTTATGCCATGCAGGTTAAGGTTTTGCACCACCCTGGACGTCAACACGCCTGTAGTCTGGCAGTGGAAAATGACCTCTTTTCATAAACATGCTCTGTTGACACTGTGTTGGCATGGCATGTGACTGGTGAGAAAGCACTACTGTTAATGTTACCACATGTGATTTTTCTTTCACTGTGTAAGCAGTAGGCAAGGCTGAGCCATTTTTGATTAACTTGAAAGTGTGTTTTAGAAGTACTGTTGTGCTGTTGTAATGCTCATGCGGACACAACCTGAAATGAAGTACTGGAAACTGTTACATGTTTGATGTCTGCATGACATTACTTTTGTGTCAACTTACATATTTGTATGTATACAAATAAAAAGCAATGTCTGTAAAATTTATTTTATATTTGCTTGCTTTTGGCTGTTGAATTGGACAGGCTGTGTGGACCCTGCCCACAACACTAACCAATGTGTTTTCTTAATTCTATATTATACAGATACATCCTTTTTATATAGATATACTGTAGACTTATAAACAAGAGTTTAGAAAAGATGCAGGAAGGGTAGATGGTAGATTAATTAAAATACTGGTAAATGTGTCAAACTGTTATAATAAATACTTACTAAATTTAGCACCAACCATTCGATTTTATACAGTGAATTAATGTGAAATTCTTATAGTACCGCTGTCCTAGAAAAGTACTGTCAAACGTGGTTGGTGTATGTGTTTCTAATAGAATATACATTGTTACTAATATTACACTGAGATGTGCCATGTAAAGCCAATGTACATTGGATGAATTCCTTCATTTGCCAACAGTCATCTGTAAATTAGATATACACGATGCATTTTGTTTTTTATTGTGTTCAGTACAAAGGTGACTCATTTTAAACAACTCTTACTATTCCAGAAAGGGCAGGTGTCGTCCTACAGTATTGGTTTTGGACTTGTATGACAGTTAGGGCCTTGGTACATTAACAAATGTTTATTAAATTAATATTGGGAGGCTGTGTGGTCCAGTGGTTAAAGAAAAAGGGCTTGTAACCAGGAGGTCCCTGGTTCAAATCCCACCTGAACCACTGACTCATTGTGTGACCCTGACCAAATCACTTAACCTCCTTGTGCTCCGTCTTTCGGGTGAGACGTAATTGTAAGTGACTTTGCAGCTGATGCATAGTTCACACACCCTAGTCTCTGTGAGTCGCCTTGGATAAAGGCGTCTGCTAAATAAACAAATAATAATATTAGTACCAGTAAGATAATTATGCATGTTAATTTGAATAGCGACACCCAGTTTGCCACCAATCCTGTTCCAGCAGGGTTTGCTGTGGGGAACCATGACTATCAGCACGAAAATGGCGGCTCGCTGGACACCACCAGTATTGGAACCTTATGGAGGTAATCATAAAAGAACTGTGTGTCAACTATAAAGACCCTATGTCAAAGGTGAAAGGATTGCCTGTTACTGGACAGCACTCGCATGTAATGAAACTCAAATAAGAAAATTACCAAACATTAAGTCAATAACTCAAAAGTGTACTGTCTGTATGCAGCTGTAGCTTAAGAAGTCCTCTATATGGCAGTCATGTTAAGTAATCAATAGCATGTCCAAATAACCTTGCAAATTAAGTCACCAACTCAAAGGCTTTGGCACTTTGGCAATGGCAGCATTGCAAAAAAAAGAAACAGAAGTAAAGGGTTCATTCTTCTCTGACAATACCCACAGTAAAACCTGAACACATAATACATATGTATACCAATACCCTGAAGTGGTCTTCATCATCCAAAAAGTCACAACCCAATATGTGGCTGCAGGTCCAAATGAGGGGTGCCGTTAGATTTCAACCAAGAAGTTTCCTTAGCGCTGAAAATAGTTTCCAGATGAAATGGTTTATTAGATATTAGCAGTAGTAAGTGTGTTGTCAGAGGATTTGCAATAACATTCCAGCTTTCCCACAGGGATTCTAATTATTAGACAAAAAAGAAAAAAAAAAAAGAATTCTATAACTTTATCCAGAATTTTTTTATTAGTATTTTGGACCAAACTGAAAAGTAACCCAACTTTTTCAGATTGTGATTGTAAAGGTATGCTAATGAATTTTCTGAAAAATATTCCAGCATGCTTCTAGGACTCTAAATGAGATTAGCGTACTGCCATCTTTTGGGTAAAACTGGAACTGCACAGGACTAAGTTAATTATTAGTGTAATACCTTTAACAACCATATTCCAATAGCTAAGGCTTTTATAAAATATTGTACATATGGAAGACAATTTTGCACTCCACTGAATTAAAATCAGAACTGTAACCTGCATTTGGTTTTGTTTTTACTAATATCTTCAAAATGAATACCATAGAATCCTGTATCCACTCATGGTTTCACGCCTGCGCAGATTAAGATTGCTGGACACTAACACATGCTACTTCGTGCCTGAGCCCCACTGTCTACATGCAGCAAGCAGGATGGACATGTAAGGCCATCTGGGTCAAAAACTCATTATTTAGTAAACGTTCTAATTTGACTTTAGTAGGCTAAGTGTTGTAATTCTGTTTTGTACTCTTTTTCTTGTCATACCTAACAACGCTGGTATAAAGAGAGTTTTGGGGATCAGCAGATAATGATTCATAGTCCTCTATAAAATTCATACAGTGTAGGCAGTTTTTAAAAATAAACAGACAAATAGTACTTCTTATTGATTATTATGATTATTTAGAACTTGCCTAAAGTGATATTATCGATTCGGTGAAAAGCAAAACAGGAACCCTACTATGGAACCCTTCAACTGCAAGATGGTGCTCGTGAAGACATTGCCCAACCGAGGCCGTGTGAAGAGCCAGGAGTCGCCATGAAAAGGCCAGGACTCCGGGAGCTCAGGAATAGATTAATTTAGGGGATGTTGATCCCAAAACAGCATATAGAGAGGGTTGCATCGAGTAGTAAGTTCCTGGAGTGGGGCGTTCTTTTTAGTGGGACAAGTGCTTGCCTTGTGTGGCAAACTTTTATTCTTAGCTTTGTTTTCTTTATTAAATGTGACACTAGGGCTATCATTGCTGGTACCCTAGTGGCAGCACTTGTGTTGTTAATTAAATCTGTGCAGTGTGTCAACACCCACAGCAACCAAGGTTATATTCAGTACATAACGTAGTACTGAATGTCATAGATCAGCAGAACCTTGGTTTTGGGACCAGTGTGTTAAGGGTAGCCACTCATTCTGCCTTATAATAATAATAATAATAATATCTTTATTTTTATATAGCACCTTTCATAGTATACCACCATCACAAAGTGCTTTACAAAGGTAGGCTGTGAACTGTGCATTACATGCAGAGTCACTTACAATAGGACACTGATTTAACATCTCATCCTCAGGATGGAGCACAAGGAGGTTAAGTGACTTGCTCAGGGTCACATAGTGAGTCAGTCAGTAGCAGGGGTTGGATTTGAACCGGTGATCTTCTATTTACAAGCCCTAGACTTTATCTACTGGGCCACACTGCCTCCTTTTCATTATGTTCCGTATAGCCTTGCAGCATATACACTTCATGAGGGCCCTCCCTCACTGTACTGTGGACCATATGCCATGGACCCTCAATTAGTCTTTGGGCCAGAATGCTTAAGGTAGTTTATCTTCCTTTTTAGCACATCTGCCAGTGCTGAAAGTCCTTTGCTTGCGATGGCTTGGGTATTGTATCCCATTTGGTAATGGTTACATTACAAGGTTGCTCCGTTCACTCCAACGTAGCAGGCCTGAAAAGAAAATGAGGCCTGAAAAGAAAATGGTGCCTGACGCAAGCGAGGCTCTTAAAGGAGCAGCTTTGATATACTGTAAGTGCTCAGGTAATTTAAGCTATAAGAGATATATCTCATTCGATAATTGTTATATTTCTATTTCAGGGAACCAGGGTTATGATAATAACCTAACGTTTTCCTTATTTCAGGAAACTGAACCATGGGAGCTGGTAGGTACGGACCTAATTGAAAAACTCTCCAAAACTAAAAGACATGAATACATCTGTACGATCATAGACTATTACACCAAATGGGTTGAAGCCTTTCCCCTAAAAACAAAATCTGCAGTGGAGGCAGCTGGCTGTATAGTAAAATTATTTTATCAATTTGGAGCACCAAAGCGTATTTTGACAGGCCAGGGAAGAGAGTTCAATAATGAGGTAAAAACCATTTCCGTTCTAGATTGAAGAATTATTGTTAACAGTATTGTTATTTACTGTATCATATATTTATGAAACCCCTCCCTTTTTGTGTTACTACTATAGTACTTGTAGCTGAACTCAACGCTGTGCAGTTTGCTCAGCATTAAAATAGTCTGTCAGCACCGTACCAGCCACAAACTAATAAATGACACAATACAAAAGTAAGTACAGGTCTATCTGAAAAGTGGGGACATTTATGTATTTATTGCAAGATATAGATTACAGTACCATGACTTTTCCCATCTGTTTTATCAGTATTTTGTAACCCTGGCAATCTCTCCTTAAATACATGACACGTAATTAAAATGTGCCTTTTTATGTTTAAGTACTGCAAAACAATGTTGCTATAAAAAATTTACAATTTGTAATAATTTACGTTAATACTTTTTATTCAAAATCCATAGAGAGCGCTCAGCAAATCAGTGGGAAGCAAGCCTGAAAGCTGGGACCTGTATGTAGATGCTGTGTTTTGCTTGAGCACAAAAAAAGCAACTAACTACTAAATACAGTCCATATTTTCTTATGTTTTGACAGACAGGAGGCTCAATATCCCTCCAAAGTGCCTGAAAACTATGAGGTTTGTGGGTTTTTTTTGTAATAGGCTTTCCTGCATGTTGTTCGTGCATTTTACCCCCTTAAGTTGAAGCAACAAAATTAGCTAAGTATCTAATTTTGAGCAACTTTGAAAAAACTCATTGATAACAATTGCCTGAAGTAGTTGCTTGAAAGTTGCCTGGTGTTATATCGGCTTTAGTTTGTGTTTTTCTTTTTATTGCAACTTCATGTTTAATTAATAATAAACCTTTAGCTAGTCTGTGTTATTGTACAAACATTAGGTGACACATAATGTAACTATTTACATTTGGTATATACATATTTAAAAAAGAAATCATTATTGTGCTTTGCATATCTATCTATCTATCTATCTATCTATCTATCTATCTATCTATCTATCTATCTATCTATATATATATATATATATATATATATATATATATATATATATATATATATATATATATATATATTAGGTTGCTTCTGTTGATATAGAAGGAACTGTGAGTGAAGAAGCAATTGCTGACTGCATAAAGCTACATGAAAAATAACAGAAATAGTCAAAAGGAACACAGAAAATGAAACAGAAAGAAAAGAAAAGCAAAGAAAATAATTACTACCTGTTCTCAAAGTTGGAGATAAGTTAATAGGACTAAATATAAGAAGCCAGCAAAGGAAAGGGGGAAAGTTGGACACAGACTTTCTGGGGCCTTTCATTGTGGAACAAATAATTGGAAATCTGGTGGATTTTCACAGTGAAAGTGGGAAAATTATCCCAAGAGTAAATGTGAACCACCTGAAACAATTTGAGGCATCGGCTCCACGTATACCACAAAAGCTTATTGAAGCTAAAACCAAAGTTACCACTCTGGACACAGGAGAGACACCCATACAGCCTTCATCTGAACCAGTGGACACAGAAGAGACACCCGTACAGCCTTCATCTGAAACAGTAGGCACAGAAGGGACACCCTTATAGCCCACATCACAATCTTCTGAGACACATAACATATTAATTATTACATGTATTTGTAGTTAAGTTAATTAAAATGTCTACTATTATTTGTACAGATATTTATGATGCATGGAGTGGTATTACTGGACACAAATTGCTTTCCAGAATTGTGAAGTATAAAATACGGACATTGAAAACCTGCAACCAGAAAAAGAAAGTGAGGTGATTTAAATGTTAGCTTTCGCAGTTCTCGGGGCGTGGAGCTGGGGGCCTCTAATTTCCTGTCAATTAGTACCTATTTTCCTATTTAAACCCTGATCACTTGCTGGAGAACTGGAGAACCCTACTTCTTCAGCTCCACCTGCCTTCAGTTCTAACACTTCTGCCTATACTTTTGGTATGTCCTCCTTAATTCCCCCATTACTCTTCCAGAGTTCAACTTCACCTCAGCCACTGCATCAGCTTCCTCTTCTCCCCGTGCTATTCCCAGCCATTGTTTCTCCAAAAATTAGGAAGCAAATAATTGAAGGCAAGAATGTCAATCTGGTTTCCATTCTCATCGCCACCTCTGAGTTCTTGGACCACAGAGTGGTTGACTGCAGAGATGTTTCAGTCACTCTGAAGTCCCGTGACCCACGACTCCAAAAAAGCCTTTCCATGGAAGAATTCGTCCTCGTGACATTCTCTGTTCTGCTTATCCTCAGATTACAGGAGCTCAATCAGTATCTCTTCCTGGTTGTTGAATTGTCTGTGAGCTGTGGGGGCACCTTGTTCTATCAATACCACCGCGCATTCTCAGCCAAAGCTGCTGCCACCCTTTCTGCTGACAACCATATCGTGGACTGATCCTGCTCCGACCCAGATCTCGTATTCATGCAAATGCCTGCAGATTGTGTGCCTCTACTGCACACTCCACCTACCTATGTCCTAAGGCAGCAGTTGGTTATTTTCAACCCAATGTTCGCTTCTTTCTTTCTCTTCTCAGTTCAAGGCAACCTGCACCTGCTTCCATCCATGCTTCAGCTCCACCTGCCAGGTCTCAAGCTCAAGACATTTATGGTCGCCCCATCAAGTTTTCAGGTGGCAGGCAAATATGCAATAATTTTATTTCTTCTGTCTGCTTCAACCGGTCCTGCAAGAACCTCCATGTCTGCAGCTTCTGCAAAAACGCCCACTCCCGGTCCATATGTCCTCTTACAGCTAAATGACAATCAAAGCTGCTTAAGGTTTCCACTCCTAACAATGTTCCGGCTCTCGCTAACGTGCTTCAAGCGCTTTGTCTCCTATCTATCTAATCAATGGTCTTTCAAATGGCTTCTCTGGCATTTCTCAAGTTCCTTCAAAACCTCTGCACTGTCATTTCAGAGCCACAAGTCGTCAGTTCCCTTATCCACGCCGAAGTCGACAAAAGGCTTCATGGTCGGCCCCTTTGCAGCACCTTCCTTCACAACTTACCTCATCAATCCCATAGGCATCGCTACCAGCAAGTACTCTGGCAAGAAACACCTTATCATCGATCTCTCTGCTTCTCAGGGCAGTCACACTTGCAGCATTAACTCCCTCATTTCAAGCGAGGAGTTCTCTCTTCACTACATAAAGCTGTCCAATGGTATTAATTCCATCAAAATTGCAGGTCACGGAGCCTAACTTGCCAAAGCTGACATCTCCAATGCATTCAAGGTTATGCCTATTCACCCTTCACTCCACACCTTTTCGGAGTCTGCTGAACAGACAAGTTCTATTTCTCCACCCAGCTTACTTTCGGTTGCCGCAGAAGCCAAAAAATATTTGATTCCTTGTTAGAAGCCCTTTGCTAGATTCTGCTTAACACCTACTGTGTTCCTTTCCTCCTCTATCTGATGGACGACTTCCTGCTCATTCCCCCCCCTTCAGATCCTCCAGCCCAGGCAATTAATCAGCTTAAGACCCTCTTCTCCTCAGTAGGTGTCCCTCTTTCCGAAGAGAAAACCATCACCCCTGTCAACTCTCTGGAATTCCTCGGCATTACCCTCGATACTGTGAAATTTGAAGCCAGCCTACCTCCTGCCAAACTCCAACGTATTCTCTCACTCATCAACAGTTTCCAGATCTCTTCTTCCATTAAGAAGCGCAACCTCCTGTCTCTCCTCAGTCATTTGAATTTCGGCATCCGCATCATTCCTCAGGACAGAACATTTATCTCATGTTTCTAGCCCTCTCATCCACTGCCAAGAACCTGAATTCCTGTGTCAAAATCTCACCAAGGCCAGAAAAGATATAAAGATGTGGATCAATCTCCTTACTAACTGGAATGGTCTCTCTCTATTTTAAGATGACTTCATTTCAGATCCTCACAATCTTGCCCACTGATGCCTCATCCATCAAGGATCAAGTCTTATATCTGCCCTTTCTCAGCAATGTCAATATATCTTTCCAGCATGAAACCCTGCCTTCCTGGACCCTCTATTCATCGATTACTCCCTCCATTATCACTCGTGACTGGTTCTCAACCCACCTCTCCACCCTCATTTCTAGAGCAGGCCTCCCTACTCGGCTTTACACACCCCATTCATTCTGTATAGGTGCAGCCACCTCCGCCGCAAGGACCAGCATCAATCACAGCCTGTTCAAGAATATGGGGCGCTGGTCATCTTCTGTGGTGGATTCTTACATTCATCCTCCTCTGATATAGTCGCAACCTATTCTAAAATTGCTAGTATGCCTGGAGTGGGGGCTTCCTGTCCGCCAGGCAATCAGAGGTTTTCTCCTAACCAGCCTCAAGAGTTTTTTTTTCTCTCCAATGAGCGACAGGTATACACGTAGTCACACCTTACTAAAATCACTAACCATGCCTCTGTTTGTCCCGTTTGTCTTTCTGGTCTTGTGTCTGTGTTATGCGTTGGCATGTGCTGTCTTTTGTTTGTCTCACAGTGTGGGTGATTTCGCTAGGAGTCAGGGGTCCATCCTTTGGGGGGCAAGTGAGTCTCACTTCCCCGACCTCAGGGCTAGGCATCTGCCTCCCTTATCTTCAGGGGGGTTCTCATCATGTGAGTCAAAGCAGACCCCCGGCCACACTGTGTCCTTTCGCAGCTCCTGCGCTTATCTTAACCTCACCTTGTGAGGCTCTGTTATATTTCCTGCCTTTCTTTTGGGACGTGGCCGCTTTCAGTGCTTGAGTCCCATACTAACCTCCATGCTTTGTCCTTATTTCAGGTCCCAGTGAGCATGAAGTCTCGGCCATTCAGGGGGTTTAATGAGCGCCCCTTTACAGACATCTCAGATGCTGGGTACCTTCTCTCTTTCATACCTCCTTTCGTGTGCTGGTCTACTGGGCTCACAACAGGGCTCACAAACTGAAAGAACCTGAACAGACCACGGATGTTTTCTGAGAAAACTGCATTACTCATGCCCCTTGCTCACTCATTACCTTCCCTTGAGAGGCAGAAGTACTATGTTTGCCATCTTAAGGATTGTCCCAATTCCTTAGGGAATGAGTGAAGGGAGTTTTATGTGCCCTTCACTGCACCCTTTGACTGAGTGTACAAAACAGTGGACTTCTGCAGAAGTGTTTTTGTCCTGAAGTCCCAGAACTCTTTGCGTTAAAGGCGGAGACAAGTTGGAACAATTTGCAAATATGGCAGACGTGGCTGCACAGAGATATAATGTAAATGTAGTTAGCTAGGAAATTGTAGATATTGTTAAGTTATTTAACAAGCAAATTATTTGTGAAATGTATGTTGTATTAAGTTGCTTAGCTAATAAAATTAATATTCCTGCACACTTTTATCATTTCCATTATATGTTTTTGCAGTGATTAATAAATTAGTGTAGAAACTTTAGCCATTTCTCAGTGATACTGAATATAAAGCAAAATATATTACCTATTGGATTTAAAGTAAAATAGATATATTATTTAAAATATAATTTAAAACAAATAACAACACGTAAAATATTAGACTACATTATTAAATACATATTCGTAAGATGTGTCAAAGTTTGCATTTTATTAACCAATATCAAAGTTTTTCAAATAATTTAAAAGTTTAAAAATAACCATATACATGTAAAATGTTCTAAATACGACTTGTTCGCTCAGTAGGGCAATAGCGTGGTGAAGACGTCTCCTACTTGCCGAAATCCTTGCCACAGTTCTTTGGAACAGGAATAGTGCAAATGCTACAGCAATTCTTCCAAAGTACAATCTGACAACAAAAGACTGTGTAGCTTCTTGCTCAGTCAAAGGTAAAGGCGCTGAATGATGATGCTGAAGTGCATCCCATTTAATGCTTTTAGCTCCACCCTACTCCATCGCTCACCCAAGTGCACACTCTGTGACGTCAGTAAAACATCACTCGAAGTGTACACTTGTCGAAGGGTGTAGGGTGCAAGGGAATGGTTTGGGATGCAGCCATGGAATACTGAGATAAACGCTTAGCAACACAAACTAGTTCTTTATAAAATCAGGATAAAAACGATGTATTTTTTTTATTTTTTAATTGCTCCATATTCAAATAGTGCTCCTTCTGGTTCGAATGCTTAAATAAGTTTAACATTCAATTGTAATATTTATGCTATAGACTACATTTATGCCTCATGTTCATGATAGTGTATACATGGTATGCTGTATGGAGTATTATATATGTTTCACTAATAGATGATAACTAGCATGTTTTTGCAGTTAGAACATTTTGCACACAAAAACAAAGCTGGTCTCATTACTGGATTGTTGTAGTGTATGATAAAGTCGTGTACATAGGGACAGAATTTTTCATAAAGCCAATTGACACATTTCAGTAGCTGATCTCACATTTTCATGTCCCTGACCCTGGGTAAAAAACAACAAAATGTGTTGGGATGCAGTGTTTTACTTAGATCTCTTAGAACAGTCCTGTTTCACCTGCATTATACCAGGCTGGTTGCCTTTGTTTGTGTGGTCTCCACTTCATGGGTTGCTGTACAACATATTTCCTTCCACGTGTGTTAAGATTTTAGAAGCTGATACTGTAGTAGATTCAGGTAAAAAAAAAAAAAAAAAAAAAAAAACTATGGAAATTCAGGAACAAAAACTTTGTTAAAATAACATTAAGGTTGCAGTTCAAATTCACGAAAGTCAGGAAATGGGATGTTAAGGTTACACTCAACCTTAACTCACCCATATTATGCCTATGCATCACATCAGATATGACATCATACATGACATCATACATGACATCAGTAGTGACTAATCACATGACAAATGTTCCACCAAGACTGCCCAGAGGGACATTACCAAAATAATAACCTTTGCAGAGTTTCTGTGATGTCATCATAAACTAGGAGACCTTTAGTTCACAGTCACAGAACCTTTAACTCACTGAAGTACGTCTTTTATTTTTTATAATACCTGGATATTAGTATATGTTAAAAAAAGACAATGTAAAAGTGTCTTTGCTGAGGTCAGAGGTCAAATCTAATTGTCTAGAGGAATATGTCTTTTGTTTTTGTAATTAAATTTAACATGAATGGTCACATAACTAATCACATAACAAATGCTCCACCAAGACTGTCCAGATGGACATTACACTGGACATACAACTTTGATAAGCACATACAGTAGTCTTCGCCTATAGGAACACCTCTTAAGAAAACACTTCGGCTAAGAGAACAACCTTGCAGTGAAACAGATTTTTGTAAATGCTCCGCCTTAAGGAACAAGAACTTTGCTTAAAAGAACACCTTTTTGGCACCGATAGTGATTCTTTCACAACTGATATAGTTGGCCTACTGTTTTGTAACCTGATAACGCATCAGCATCAGACTTAAATTAAAATAAGGTAGTTTATTGAATCTTTTCACAACTGACTTGTCATTGCGAGAGTGTCTATGATTAGTTTATTCAATCTTTCAGTGTATCATTGCCTCATTGTGTATCCTGATTTCCACGAGTGCACCTCATCACTACAAAATGGCATATGTAAACAAACGTGAAACACGCTGCTGTTTCTCTTGCTACAAAAAGTTGGAAATTGTTCTAACTCTTGAAAAAAAACCTGAATCAGACACAAGACGCTGAGCAATTTGATGTTTCCCGTTCTGGTGAGTTGCTTCATCATTCTGTCAAATAATTTTGGGCGTGTCTTGAATACTGCTCCTGTACATGTATTCATAATTAATCTAGAGATGCTGCTGCATTTTTTAAACATGTGTAGGGGTGCTGTTTTAATTTAGTTTGACAGTTAATTTATTAACATTATCTTGTCTGTTACTTTATTATTATAGTTTATTAACATACTAGCCTATTGCTTTTCTCATACATATTCAGTTCACTTCATATGTTGATGCACGTGCGTCATGACAAGCAATAAATATTTATTTATTGACTGATTCATAGTGTGTCTGGTGGTCAACTCCGTCTTAAAGAACACTTCGCTTGCTTCCCGAGGGGTGTTCTCTTAGCCAGAGACTATTGTATTTATGAACAATTTTGTTCAACCTTAATTATAAGCAATATACAAAAAAAATGCATTTTATACTCCAGTACATTTCTCTTTTAAGGTTCCCTAGAGACAAATCTTTCTTCATGAACAACAACTAGGGAAGCTGTGTTTGTTTTTTTTCACAAAAACTCTTCTAATTTTTCTGGTTGGTATTTGATTATTTGGTCTCACTCCAATGCATATGACAAGAAAGCCCTTCATGTAGCCTGTGGAATAATCACCTTTGACAATTGAACAATACAAAAATGTACAGGTAAAAGACCTAAAATATACTGCAAGTATTGCAACAGCTTGACATGGATTCTGTTTAAAATAGGTCTAAATAAGTATGAAATAAAGATACATAAAAATGTATATCCTTATTTAAAAGCTTAAGAGTTTGAATTTGAGAAAGCTTAACAGTTCCATTATACAACAGTGTATTTTTTAACATATAGTTGTTGGTTAACTGGTAAAAGGGAAATAGGGTAAAAGTGACTTAATCCTTTCTTTTCATTTTGTTGACATGTTTTGATGTCAGTTACATAACATTTGATAGGCCGAGACAGGTAACTTCCTTAACCAATGAAGTTGTTAATGTACCATATATAATATCTGTCTATCTGTCTGTCTGTCTATCACAGGGGTGTCAAACTCCAGTCCTATGAGGGCCGTTGGGTCTTCTGGCTTTCATCCAACTTAAGCTCTCAATTAACATAATTTATCTAATTATTTGTTCAATTGGACATATTTAATATTTTTCAAGGTATTTTTACGGTTGATAGTTTGTTTTTTTTTTAAATGCACTTGATTCAAGGTGCACTGCTTCTGAAAGATTTTGAGGCCTGGAGAGAAGTGTTAACGTTAATTAAATAATTACGCCAATTAAGTAATTGGGAGCTCTGGTGGACCAAAAGCCAGAAGACACTGCGGCCCTCCAGGAACTGAGTTTGACACCCCTGGTTTACCTAATTGTTTTAAGGAGGTTAATGTGAAAAAAAAGGTATACTGATATCAAGATGGTCATGCTCAACTGTTCCTCCTCCCCTACAACAGGACAGTGTCTCATGTGTATTTGTTTGCCAGGTAATATTCATAACATTTGTATCAGCTGCCTCTTGCCAGGGCTCCCTTAGAAACAATAGTTGAGTCTTAATGATGCTTAATACTTTGGATAGATAAACTAATACAATATGAATCAAATAATGAAAATAGTGTTTGGAAAATAGAGATGTTTTTGGAATTTTGAAGAAGCCTGACTTCATGTTTCATGACATTCTGTACAAAAAAGTATCACTCCCCGTAAAAATAATAATTTCTGTTACCCTCACAACCCATCTGTCTAAACACAAATGATATATTAGCATCACATTTCTATTTTTACACTAGAAAGCCAGGGGATAGAGATTTCCATAGCTTAAACACTGCTATGGAATTGTATACCCCCCTGCAGCTTTACTCATATCAAGGAGTTCAACCTGTCAGTATATGATTGATAGTGAAAATAAAATTAGCAATGTTACCCTTTGGTAAATAATAATCATCATTTATCTTAACCTAAAAAAAAAAAAAATCATACAGAAATCTGCGTAACACCATACTGTATTTCTCTAATGCAAAACCCCTCTAGGTACCACACTGACAGTGCATCAAAACCCTGCTGCACCACGCTGATTGGCTAGTGGTGATGCGAGTATGCGCAGTTTGTGATGACATCAACCAACCGGCTTTTTTATACCAAGGTCGTGTATGGGCATGGCTGGACGAGATTTATAAATTGCAGTTTTGGGTGCTGCATTTAACTGGAGACGGGAGCATCTAAAACAGTCGAGTAACAGCTTTCAGCGGCAAGTCGACAAAACTCAACATGCGAGAGATCGTGCACCTCCAGGCTGGGCAATGTGGGAATCAGATCGGTGCCAAGGTATGAAATGAGAAAGAAAGTAACTAACTGCATACTGTTATTCTAAGTAGTTAACAACTGTCAAACAACAAATACTGTAATTCTGTAGGGGTGTGTTTGGGGGCATTCTTTAATTAAATAGTATATGTTTATTTACACGTATTTTTTTTGTTTGTTTATTACATGCTGTACATCCCCATAAAGGCACGGACAGCATAGAGATTTGGATATGTGTTATTCTTTACATCATTGTACACATACCTCTATTTCCAAATGCCTAGTACTAAATAGCATAACGTCAATGACCAATAACTAGCTATCAATCATATTTTTGGTTGGCATGTTATTGCATTTTTCAAATCTGCTTTTTGTGCTCAGTTTATACTTAAACGCAGCAAACGCAAATACATTTTAGGCGTCTTGTTGTCCTCTATAGGCATTTCACTAGGTGATAGGAATTTTAATTCAGGTGTACGCTGATGTACTATAAAGTGTTTCTCTAAATAAACTACTTCAATTGTTGCATGCTTTATATGGATTTTTTTTTTTTTTTTTAAATCAGATTGTATTATTATTAACATGTAACCTATAGTTCAGTTATTACAAAAAAAGAAAGTGGCAATTTCTATGGCTGTGGTGTAGGAGATGGGTGTGGTCTCATTGATCAGTGTTATTTTGAAATTTTAATATAGGCCTACTGCATTCTACCGTTTAATTAAGAATGTAAGTACCTGTATTTGTATGTATACTCGCATTGTTATTTCATTTCTTTTGGCCTATTTCACGCCAGTGTTGTGTATTTTGAAATAGAGTGGGTTAGTATTTTAGGACTGTAGAGCATGCTGTTATTAAAATACAATTCATATTTCATTAGCAATTTACGCTTTAATTGACAATTTCACAGCTTTTGTAGTTCTTTATTTTAATCGATGTCCGCACGTACAACCGGATTGGGACCTGCGAAAATAACCTCTCTATAGACCCCTACCATATCTTCAGCAAATGACACCATCAGATGAAATGTTGACTTGGTAAACGGCTGACACAATTAAATTCAAAATTGCGTTATGTGTGATTGTATTCCAGTTTTGGGAGGTGATCAGTGATGAGCACGGTATTGATCCTACCGGTAGCTATCATGGAGACAGTGATCTGCAATTGGAAAGAATCAACGTTTACTACAATGAAGCCTCTGGTAACTTCTTATTATTTATCAGACCCATTGCTTTTTTGACCGAAATGTAATCTTTATTGATGCCTCATGTAAGTCCTTCACAAATGACCATTCAAGCTTTTTTCATGTAGAAGGAAACTGTTGATCAAATGTTTAAATTATCAAGTTAAATACACTTTAAAAACAACCTTTACTTGCCTAGTTATAATAAATACAAAAGTTATACAAGTGTTTAGAGAGAACGCATACCTAGTAAATCTATTACAGTGAAAACGCTTAATAGAATTACCGGTTAATGAAATCAACTGTATATTGTAATCATGCATTCATTGCCCTTGCTGTTTAACCAATACAAAGCCTATATCTTTATTGTATCACCTACTTTATATGATCACAGTGAAGGTGTACAAACAGGAGGTTTTCACTGTACATTCATATAACCCCATTTCAAAAGAAAAAATATACCTGGGAATTGCTGTAGTTTTATTTAGTCAGGCTTCACAGCCCTCTGTGCTAAAGGAAGACACTGCAGAATATGAGGCAGAAATACATAATTCATACAGGAGTGAGAAACGCAGAGAGAACATCACGCATTGTAGCTACATTAGCACTTTGCAAAACTAACTTGCTTGTTGATAATTAGCAAATCCACACAAAATGTAGTTTGTACCAAGCTAAACGTGCCATGCTGTACACACTATAGTAATCTGCATGACTAAACGAGGAGTGCAGACACTTGGAAGAACATGGACAATGTTGATTATGCAGAAAATGAACACAGTGAAGATAGTTAAAAGACAAAGACAGCAGTTCCTATTGATTTGTCAATCTGATGAAGCTCAGCAGCTTTTTTTCCTGGTAGAAGCAGTTTTTTTTTTTCTTGACTGCAGTTGGAACACTAGATTTCTTGTTAACAGTAATGCTGACTGCATGGCAAGCTTTGTTTATTGATAATGTCACATTTCTCATCTCACAGGTAACAAATTTGTACCCCGTGCTATCCTTGTGGATCTGGAGCCTGGCACAATGGACTCTGTCAGGTCTGGACCTTTTGGACAAATTTTCAGGCCAGATAACTTTGTCTTTGGTAAGTATTCAGTGAAGCAGTGAAAAAAACAGAAACGTTGGTGCCTCTAAACGTGGTTCAGTAGCCTGTATATGCTGATGGGAAATTTAAGCTTGCAGCCCTTGAACATACTCCTGTTATATTTTATCCTATAGCTGTGACCCCTTGTGTTATCCTAAAGGAATTTCTTTGCACTATTGAAGCAGAAATATGAAAGTCCTTCAGTGAATATTATTGTTCCAACTGGTGTTTTAACTACCTTGTGGAAATGAGGTCAAATCGTACTATTCACTGCAGGATAAGAGTAGGTCTGCTGCAGTGCAGGCTTTAGAAATATATTGCCTGTCAGCAAGCTAAGCAATAACTTCAAGCACAGCTGATTTGCTGTGCAATTTGTTGTTTCTGAATACAGGGTTGCTGGTTGCTTGCTGTAGCACGTTTCTTCAGGCTAAATAAACAATGATCATTGTAATAATAATAATAAGTCTTTTAGAGACCCACAAAGGACAGTGTTAAGTGTGCATGCATAATTCTATAAGAGAGAATATATAGACTGGGTCTGTAAGTTAAAAGAAGTATTTTCAATCTTAACAGGCTTGCTGGTTCAAGACTCATCTCTTTTAATCACACATCAATTAAATTCTTTACTCTTTTTATTTGTTGTTTGAACTCTTCAGGCCAGAGTGGTGCTGGTAACAACTGGGCAAAGGGTCACTACACCGAAGGAGCAGAGTTAGTGGACTCAGTGCTGGATGTGGTACGGAAGGAGTCTGAAAGCTGTGACTGCTTGCAGGGTTTCCAGCTCACCCACTCCCTTGGAGGTGGCACTGGCTCCGGTATGGGCACCCTCCTTATCAGCAAGATTCGAGAGGAATACCCCGACCGCATAATGAACACCTTCAGCGTCATGCCGTCCCCCAAGGTATCGGACACAGTGGTCGAGCCCTACAATGCCACCCTCTCGGTACACCAGTTGGTAGAAAATACTGATGAAACATACTGCATTGACAACGAAGCCTTATATGACATCTGCTTCCGTACGCTGAAGCTCACCACGCCAACCTATGGGGACCTCAATCACCTGGTGTCTGCCACCATGAGCGGCGTCACCACGTGTCTCAGGTTCCCCGGCCAGCTGAACGCAGATCTCCGCAAACTGGCTGTCAACATGGTGCCTTTCCCCCGTCTTCACTTCTTCATGCCTGGTTTTGCGCCTCTGACCAGCCGTGGCAGTCAGCAGTACCGTGCCCTGAGCGTGCCAGAGCTGACCCAACAAATGTTTGATGCCAAAAACATGATGGCTGCTTGCGACCCCCGCCATGGCCGATACCTGACTGTGGCTGCCATTTTCCGTGGCCGCATGTCCATGAAGGAGGTGGACGAGCAGATGCTCAATGTCCAGAACAAGAACAGCAGCTACTTTGTGGAATGGATCCCCAACAACGTCAAGACCGCAGTCTGTGACATCCCACCCAGAGGCCTCAAAATGTCTTCCACCTTCATCGGCAACAGCACCGCCATTCAGGAGCTGTTCAAGAGAATCTCAGAGCAGTTTACAGCCATGTTCCGGCGCAAGGCTTTCTTGCACTGGTACACTGGTGAAGGTATGGATGAAATGGAATTCACAGAAGCTGAGAGCAACATGAACGACTTGGTCTCAGAGTACCAGCAATATCAAGATGCTACTGCAGATGAACAGGGAGAGTTTGAGGATGAGGAAGGTGAAGATGAGGCATAATTGCCCTTTATTGCCAACAACAGGCATGTCAATTACTGCAACCAAAAGCACATCATTTTAAATCGTGCCTTTAAACAGGCATGATGGCGCATGCTTTATTGTTGTTTTTTTTATTTTATTTTACTAATTTAAACAATGTGAAAGTCATGTCCTGTAACACACACAAAAGTTTGTTATTTAATAAGTGTAAACCATTAAAAGCTTTATATGCTCCATGGACTGTTTTGTTTTTATGCATTGTTTGTGTTAATTTAAGAATTGTGCTTGAGTATTTATCACTGGATTTGATCTATAGCCCACAATAAAGACAGTATAAAGGTTAATAAAGGGCAAGTATGTGTCATTATCAAATTGTCAGATTTTCGTCAAAGCTGTGATGGTTGTTTAGTTATAAAATATTTGTGAATTAAGAAAAAATATCTATTTACTGTACAAGTACGGTATTAGAGATTAATGTTCTTTAAGAAAATTGATCAGAGATTTCCTTTAACCTGATTGGTCAATACGAGGGCTTTAATTTCTGATAAAGGACCTTGAATGTTACCTTTCAAATTACGGTTGCCACAGCTACTAAGAGTTTTTTTTTCTGCTGTCATTTATCAATGAAAAAGCTGTACAGTACAAACAGCCAACTGTAAAACTGCTACAGATGCACATTAAGTGTAATAATGTAGGATACTGGCAGATCCTCATCTTAACTGTCATTAGTGGTATTTATGGGTTATTTGTTAAACATAATCAGTAGTTTTTTTGTGAGGATGATGTATTGACCTTTAGATGAATTATTTATCGCACTCTGCTTTCAAGTTAAAATCACAGAAGGATCTGTGTATATGCTTCTGTTTAAACTTGTGGTTAAGCTTCCTGTTTGAGGTTCAAAAAGCTTTCAGATTATACTATCAAAAAGCTATTTAACTAAAATGATAATAGAACACTGTAAAAGTGCAATTGTTACTGAGGTACAACAGGAACACAAACCTTCCATTTAAGTGGCAGTCAAAACGTTGAGATGTGGTACTACAGTGAGAATGTATGCTTTGATTTATGGTTTCAATACCCTAGTTAAATGTATCCTTATGTGTTATGCTTAAACGTAATACTTAAGGTGTTTTCTACCTACGAGAGAGAGTATTGAATAGAGCCACTATTTGGCAGTGACAGTATTGGGCACAGTAGATGCTAAATTGTGTCACTTTGCCAAATAGTGTCACATTGTTATTTAAATCTACAGTAACTGCCTATGTTGGGTAAACATAAAACATTAAACTGTAATTGTTTTTCCAGAGGATCATTTTTGTAGACTTGCCTTGTACAATAGGCCAGGCAGCTACCACATAAATGAGTCGTTATTATTAACATTAACATTAACATTATTAATAATAATAATAATAATAATAATAATAATAATAATAATAATAATAATAATATACAAAAAAGCCTAGTTACTGAGCAGTAGAACAGAGAAAGTTGAAGTTGTTTGTTTGGTTGCTGGTTTGATGTTAAATAATGTACTACATACTTTCTTTGTCTCTGTTTCCTGATACAACAGCAAATAATAACAACAACAAAAAAAACAAAAAAACACAGCTAAAACACCCCAGGCGGGTCTGGTCTACCCAGGCGCCTCCGGTTCCCTCAGGACTTTAGGTGACTGGAGGCAACTGGAGGTGCGTTGGACTATATTTGAACGACCGGGTGTTTTAGCTGTGTATATAATTGTACTTATCATGCTACATAATAGTATTCCATGGATATAAACATTACTATATACTATATAATGATGTTTTGTCATGAGTTTATAGGCCAGTGAGCATGGAGGTGGTGCCGAGGCATGTGTGTATCTGTTGGTGTGGGGAACATGGGTTGGCAGGGAGGGTGTTATATTTCTCCCTGTCAAAACACATGGGAATGTGGCTGGAGCCATGAATTAATTAAGGCTCCAGCCACAGGTGTATAAATAGGCTGATCACAGGTGTTAGTTAGATAGAATGGTTATTGAAGGTGAAGGCGAAGGCGTTCCGCATTGTATTATTGTGAGTTTTTGTAAACCTGTTTATTTTGGCCACCGTGCCATTTTATTTTGTTAGTGTGTTTTGTGCATGTTTAGTGTTTTGTTTATTTATAATTAAAGTGTGCATTAGCGCGTTTGAAACGGCAACTACTGTGTCCGAGTCTCTCTTCCTGGTGGAAACAGCTTGCCAGTGACGCTGTCCTGTCACATATACATTCTCGACTAGGGCTGTAAATACAAATCTAGAGAAAAAAAGAGTGTTTCAGTAATAATGTAAGTGATCAGCATCTCTATATATGGAAAAATGCAAATACATACATATGTGCATACGTACATAAAGACAGACCTCTCAATAATCTGTGGTAAGCAAAATGTTGTAGTCCCTATTTAATACAGGGAGGGACTTAAATGGCATGCCATTGCCACATGTCCACGCATGCATTCAGCTGTATTGTAGAATCCAGCTATCACTCAATCCAGATGTAGGATTCATTCATGTATGTATCTAGTGTGTCTTTTCACTATATGTGAAACTTTATATGCAAAAGTGCGACAAATATATAGACAGACAGGTCCCTCAGCAGGAAATGATTAAGGAAATTTAATATTTTTCCATAACCCTTAATGATTTACACCAGGGATTCTCAAACTCGGTCCTGGGGACCCCCTGTGTCTTCTGGTTTTCATTCCAACCGAGCTCTCAATTACTTAACTATACCTTTAATTGAACTAATAATTTGCTTAATTAGACCTTTTTACTTGTTTTCAGCTCTTGAACAGTTGCATATTTCAAGTTAGCTATAACATTTGATAAGTAACTTGAACTGTTACTAGCTGAAAACAAGTAAAAATGTCTAATTAAGCAAATGTCTAATTAAGCAAAAAAATGTGGCAGGCCCCATCTTTTTATTGAATGATTGTAAACACAATGTTCAAGCATCACTTGTCATTCAAATGTTAATTATATATGAACTATTACATTAATATGAAGTAAACATATAATCACAATACATTATGCATTATTCATAATTCATCCAAAGCATTAAGTCCTGTCAGAGTTTGGGCAGCTGCAAGGTAACGACACCCTGATTGTGCCAAAGAATTGTTGCATTTCTGTCTGATGATGATAACCCATATTCTGAACTTCGTCAATGTTGTTTAGCATCTATATTTGATGCCACTTTCTGGTTTCCACTCTGGTTTGTTTTTTGTGAAGTAAAAACACTGTAGTTGTGTTGCTAAGAGACACAAGCTAATACAAACAAGCCACATATGTCAGCATGACCTACACACAGAATGTCTATTACAACAGACAAGTGGTTCTCAGTATATGGCTTTTAATAGCGTCTATTTACAGCATGTTGAATAGCAACACATTCACATTAAATTCAGGCAAATGTAGCCTTCAAAAGCTAAGCCAATCAGCTCCTGACCGGCAAAGCGGTTCTCACACACATACAAAAGGTCTTCATAATCTTGATTAGTGCCTAAGGGTGCACATTTTAAATAAAAAAGCTATAAAACATGTACATATCTTTACGGAATGTCTGGGAATTCCAAGAGTGAGGAATTATTGCTTATATGAGACAGACATTTCTCAGATGATTTGATTCTTAGTTTTCCCAAAATTACATTTTTTCTGATACAGAGAGACAAATTATTATTATTATTTATTATTATTTATTTCTTAGCAGACGCCCTTATCCAGGGCGACTTACAATTGTTACAAGATATCACATTATACATTATTTCACATTATAAATATATCACATTATTTTTACATACAATTACCCATTTATACAGTTGGGTTTTTACTGGAGCAATCGAGGTAAAGTACCTTGCTCAAGGGTACAACAGCAGTGTCCCCCACTGGGGATTGAACCCACAACCCTCCGGTCAAGAGTCCAGAGCCCTAACCACTACTCCACAATTACATGTTTAGGCCATTTTTAAGGAGGCTACCCATTTTTAAATCATCTTAAAAAGCTATCATTATAGGAAAATATTAATAATGATACTATAATATTGGGAGAGACTGGGTTATAGCAGGGGGTAATAGCAGTGGGCCTTTTAAAGTGTTGTTCAAAAAACACCAAATATCAAGCTATTTTTAACAGCCTAATGCAAACATATTCATTTTTTTTCTTCCCAGGGATTCATGGTTTTTCAATCTTCAAATGTCAAGGTTTTTTTGTTTTTCACTTTTGAATACAAAGGATCAATGTGTCTGTCGGCTTAAAAACCCTGCTCTCCTCCTATCTTTACCCTGTTTACACCAGCCACTTTTGAAAGCTTAGGCCCTTTTTTGTGCTGTAAATGCAGCATTCCTAGGTCCAGCCCAGGTCCTAAAAGTGGACTGCTCCAGAGGGGGTTCTTCAAAGACTTTGGTCGTTTTTTGGGGGGGGTTTTGTACTGTGAACTATCAGCGTCAAACAGGCACAGACAACAGAAACAGGAAGTTGGGATTGTTACTCGGACAGCAGAACCAAAAAAATATCTTTGACAGAATGCTGAGAGAGACAGAGGCAGAGGATTCCAAAATACAAACAGAATTTTATATTTGTGCTATATTGTGAACAACATAGTGTACCGTACAATGTTAATATTTATTGGGACTTGATAAAAGATGCAACTTCCCTTCTGCCCAGCAGGTGACACTCTTTCTCTGTACCTTATCTACTGTATGAGGTGTCTTATGCTACGTATTTACTGAAGTGAAGTGTTGGAATATAAATTGTATAACAATGTGACTATATCTTACAAACAGTGGCAAACAGAACAAGTGCTGGAAGATGCAAGTGGTTTTATATAAAGACGTTTTGTTTGTAGCCCCATTAACCCGTGGGTTAATAGACTGTCTTGGAAAGGAAACTACCAAAATGTCACAATAACCAGTTTTGAATGTAGCATTTTTGCTTTGCACGTGTTCAACCCTTTTACATTGCTAGTTGAAGGATACATGTTCCAGCATTTCCCCCCCCCAAATGAAGAATTCAAGAAACATCATCAAAACATTTCTGGTTTGTGTCAAACTTAATGATACATTCAACTTGTCGCTTCAAAAGGTTCCTTATGTTTCATGACATTAGACTAATAGGCTTAGAAATTCTAATTCACTTTAGAGTCTCTTATTACTGCCAGGTCACTGTATCGGGGCAGCAGTGTGGAGTAGTGGTTAGGGCTCTGGACTCTTGACTGGAGGGTTGTGGGTTCAATCCCAGGTGGGGGATACTGCTGTTGTACCCTTGAGCAAGGTACTTTACCGAGATTGCTGCAGTAAAAACCCAACTGTATAAATGGATAATTGTATGTAAAAATAATGTGATATCTTGTATTATTATTATTTATTTCTTAGCAGACACCCTTATCCAGGGCGACTTACAGTTATAAACAAAAATACATTTCAAAGAATCACAGTACAAGTATTAATACAATTAAGAGCAAGATAAAATACAATGACTTTGGTTCTACAATTGTCTGTAACAATTGTAAGCCGCCCTGAATAAGGGTGTCTGCTAAGAAATAAATAATAATATATCCTTATACAAACAATTAAAGAACATCCACTGCCCTCAGTGATTTAGAATAGATGATACCATCATTGCATAATTTGGGGTTAAATGGCAAACACATCTCCCACCCAATTAATCTGCATTGATAGTATTTCAATAATATTTGAGGCATGCCTTGAAAATCATTTGAACATATCTGAACATTAGCCGTTCATGGATACCAAGATATTTAGAAAGCAATGGGTCTGTCTTTTTTTTTTTACTGTGGTCAGTGCAGGACTAGCAAATTACAACACATGACTTGTTTCGAATTGGGTCTGTCACTGAGAATGGCAGCCATGGAATAAGCTTTATAAAGTGGATTTTGAATCATTGTATAAAATTTAAAAATAGAATAACAAACTGAATTGAACCCGTAAGAGTGTTGGACTGCTCTGCTCTTTCTGGTGTGGAATTCAGACTACACAGTCTGACATACTGGCCTGTGCAACCTTGCTTCTGTTTGGTTGGAATGGACTGATTGCCTGCCAGATGAATCAAGTGCAGGGGGGCCAGCTGTCTTGAGCTGAGTTTCCACTGCCCACTGTTTCTGTTCTCAGATGCATGTAATAGATATGTTCTTGATGAGCACCATACAGCACCATACACCATACAAAGAATTGCTACTGACAATGATAGGTAGAAATATAGCATATTCTTCTGATTATGCTTATCTTGTTAACCTAAACATATACTGTAAAGAATCAGTCACTAAAAAATAATAAGCATAGAAAACAGTAACAAACAGTATATTGGTTATATATTATATCACTCAAAAAGGACACATTTTTAAATTTAGTTTTTCAAAATAAATGTAGGATTTTTACCTTAAGCAACTGTGTACAATGCCTTTCCTGGGTGCTCACTCAACCTGCCCTGAGAATGCTTTACTATTTAATGTTTACTGTGACATCCTAAAATATAAATCCAAGTCTGTGCAAGACATCAGTTAAGAACTGGTTTAGGATCTCTGTGGTTGCAAGGAGAGAACTGATGTATATGAGAGGAAGTATAACAGCTTCTGGGGATGAGATGTACAATAACTTTTGGGTACATTAGCCCAGAACTCTGTGGAACACTCTATTAAATTATATGATGTGGCTGCACTCTGTTCCCACAAAAATATGCTTTGTGCTCTATTTGCATAAATGAATGAATACATTTTATTAACACTGCATCACTCTGTGTTGGTGTATTGTCTCCTGGGGTTCTCATATCTGAAACACACAAGTTATCATTTAAGAGACAATGCTGTTACCTGATGAAAGTCAAGTTGCAGGTTATAACAGAGGTATAATTGATGAAAAAAAACAAACAAATAACAGTTATGCTACTTTAGCTAGCATTGATAAAAAGATAAATAAAAAAACTGCATTTTAGTCTTGCTTAAAATCAATTAAGCTGATTTAGTATTAAAAATCCAAGGTACATGGCATTTTTATTTTTACAGTAACATTTAATTGCATTTTAGCATTTAACTTTAATGCAGTTCACACAATCAGGTAACTATGATTTTTACATAAAGAACATTCACATTTTCATTTGCCCAGCTGCTGAAGCTGAAAAAAAAAAGTTCAAAACAGACTTTAACCTGTGATTATCATGTGAATAAAATAATCAGCTTTAGATGCAAACTGGATTATGCTTAAGTAGAGCAGTGCTACACAGGCTAGTCATTTAACAGTGTCAGCATAATCACTTTTAGATGAAACACTAAATTAATTATTGTCATATTATCTTGTAACAGGGGGGTTATGTTACAGTGTGGATATCCGCAGAGAAACAGAGGGTATGAGGTTGCAAATGCCGCTCAGGTGTCACTGGGGTACCAGCAACGGTAGCCCTAGTGTGGAAGGACACACACAAGTGTACATTATTACAACATACAAAACAAAACAGCGAGAAAACAGCTACAAAATAAAAGCTGGCTCACCACGGGCCGAGCACTGCTCCCACTATAAAGGAGGTCCCGCACCAGGAACCTTCTCCCTACACAAACTAAATAAACTTCGGTGGGATTAAAATCCCCTAAATGAATCCCTACCTATGCACCTATGATCCCAGTTAAACACACAGTGATCAGTGGTGAAGCTCACCCTGGTTCCACACATAGTGGTGAGGGGGTGGGGTCTGCCTCTGCCTCTGCCTCTGCCTCTGCCTCTGCCTCTGCCTCTGCCTCTGCCTCTGCCTCTGCCTCTGCCTCTGCCTCTGCCTCTGCCTCTGCCTCTGCCTCTGCCTCTGCCTCCAAAGCACCAAACAAAAGAAACACCAACAAAGAACAAACAATTAGAGTTCCAGACCCTTTTTAAAGGCAGGTGACCAGGGTTAATTGATGATCAATTATACAATTCACACCTGGCCACCTGCTGCACATTGGGATTCAATTAGGCAGGAAGGGGAGTTTAACCTCCCAGCCCTGTCATATCTAATCAAACAAAAATACATTTTATTCACAAACCACCACCAATACACTCTATTTACTGGGGCAGGCCTCAGCCCTGCCACATATGTAATAACATATTATTGTTGTATCTTATACAGCATTGACAAATTGATAGATTTCTTCTTTAGCACTACTGTATACAGTGGCACAAAACACATGTATACAGTTTCCATAAATATAAATATCTTTATTGGGACCTGTACCTAACAGTCATAGTTTGCGCTGATAACAATGTGACACAGACTCCACAAGGTGTTGGAAGGTGTCTTGAAAGTTTTTAATCCAGTCACTCATTAACATTTCACGCAACTGGTTCAGAGAATTAGACAGATTATTGTGATGATGCATTGTTCAAGTTCATGCAAACATGCTCAATTGAATTGAGATCTGGGGATTGTGGCAGCCTTTGAAGATGTTTGATGTGTGAAGAAGATGTCATGCTCCTCAAACCATTTGAGCACAATTCTGGCATGATGGATGGTGCAATATAGTTAGGGCTTCTGTTTTTTCGGGTTTTATTAGTGGGGCTTGTGAAGCAAGAGTCCCCCCTTTAAATCTTCAACATACTTCTTATTATTATTCGTTGGCACGCTTACACTGTTTAAGCTAGAAACGCCGTTCTAACTTTAAAACATGTAGACCGGTCTGGAATAGTGTGCTTGTATACAACGTTTTTATATCTTTTATACTTTAAACTATTAAGCTTTTTGTCCTTTTTTGTCCATCATTCACTTTAATGGGACTTTTTTCAACATTCTAAAGCTCCCCATTGTTTTAAAACTCCCAGACTTCCAACATTCTATTTACTGTAAATGATGTAACTTTTGACACAAATCAGCTACTTTGACCACTTTCCCAACAAGTAAGACAAAAAGTTAGAACATATGGAATCTTCCTCTACTTCTCTGCTATTCAAATCTGAAATCAGTTCAAAAATATCTTCTACCAATCAAACGGTACATGTCTGATGAAATGTGTGATCTAACTGCCCCACAATCCAAAGTAATAAGGTTGATATAGGAGTCTATCAAAGTAATCAGACCAATTATTTTACTAAATTGAACTTTGACTGTATGTAACTGCTTTGCTTTAAAAAGTCAAACTTTTTAAACTTCTTCCACTACCACAAAAATACTTTTAAAGAGCTAAAGCAAGCCACACAACTTTACTTGTAAAGTTACCATCTAGTTAATTGTATTTTTCGGTGCTTATTTTTAGCAATTTTTGAGTTTTATATAAATCGTTTTTTTCGGGGCTTTCGTTATTAATATACTGTATGAAATTAGTGTTTTTTGTTACTTTCCAAAATGCTTGAGCGTTTTTTGTGTGTGTGTGTGTGTGTCAAAATATGTATAGTAACTGGACAGTACTTGCACACTTAAGTTATATCTTCTTTCCTTTGCTGTCTTCCACAACAAAATCCCTATGGTCACAGGCACATTCTTCTGGGGTTTTTGTGTGTAGGAATTTTTGTACATTTCGCCACAATTCTGTTTTAAATCCTCCATATCTTAACTGTAATACAGCTTTAATTTAAATCCCGCTAAATCTTGCAAGCAGAGTCTCCAATAGAAATGTAGAAATGTGCTGTCACTCAGTAGTTGGGGCGGTTTTAAAGTAGTCAGAATGAATCAATGATAGATACAAGTCAGGAAGGCTCGACATTGCCCAGCAGCCCTGGGAAATGTATTTATTATTATATTTGTAGTAGGTTTTATTTTTTTAATGGGAAAAGGGTAAAGTCAACGTGAATAGATTAACCATTTCCACAGTTTTTCCGGTGTTTTCCGGTGTTTATTGGCTATCCACCGATTTCATTTATTTTGTATCGGGGGTGTTTTATCGGGTTTTATCGGTTAAAACCGAAAATCAGAAGTCCTAATTATAGTCATGTAAGTAGCCATTGTCATCAGAGTACAAGACTACAACACTGTTGGGTGGACTTAATCTGCAGCGATGCTTAACTGTGCCATTGTATTTTCAGAGTAATCAAGGGACCCAGTCCTTATAAAAGTCTACCCTAGCATAGCAAAACATAGGTAAGCATTGTAAAAGAATAGTGAGGCATGGTAAAGCATATTAATAAACATGACAAACCAGGGTAAATTATGGTAAATGCATAGTAAAACTGTGGGAAAAAACATGCTAAAAAAATACATGTCCCACAAATGCCAAATCCATCAGGTAAAGTAAAACCAAAACCTAGCTTTAATTCCCTAAAAAAGCACACACATTTGGTCAATATTATCAAAATAGTTTTAGCTTGAAACCTTCTTGCCACTTTGTGCCTTTGTGAGACAAACACGCAGTAGGATGTTTAAAATGATGCATTTAAGCCTTTAATATGCCACAAAAATAAAACAGAAAGTTTAAAAGCACATCTTTTTTTTCCAAATGGTGTTTTTGTTAATGGGGCAAAAGTGATCAATTGGAGCCTAAACATTGATCTTTCTCATTGATTTTTCTTTTTTTTATATTTAACTAACTTGAGTTACTAAGGAGCAGCAGTCTAATTTGCTCTCTGATACCCCTTCCATGGCACCACTGTTAGAAAGTACAAGTTGCAGATAAAATGTAAGTTATATAACATGAACTTTACTAGGGGTCACAGTAACCTAGTTTATATAATCACACCACTCTGGTGCAATCATGTTAGGACAATAAAGTACCTGTTTTGACATTGGCCTTTGATATTAGATGTTTTTGTGTTTAGGCTGTAATTTCCAATAATTTCCTGTCTTACCTTTCACACATATTTTCTGTTGAATATACTGTAGACCCATCCGAAGTTTAAAAAAATTGCCATTGCTACACATTTAAAACATAATTATTAATCTAAAGCACTTATCTTCACAGGATTAGTAGCTGCATATAGACATTCCAAACATATTGACAAGAAAACTGTGATAAACTGCTTTTAAAAAATACCTGCAAAATGCACATTACCGTTTAAAAGTATAATATTGCTTTCAAAATATGATATACATAAATCCAAAAACATACTTTTAAAGACTAGCAATATTTTGTTGATTCTCTTAACCTTAAATCATTAAACATCACTGAAATGGGGAGCATGTATGACTTTGCAAATTTGCTACGACAACTAATAATATCTCATAAAGAATATGAGCTAGCAGCTTCATATTTTCAATGTTACGAGAACTTCTTGGGCAAAATGTCACGGCACCCTTCACTTTGACTAGACCAAAGATGGCTACCATATAGAGGTCATAAGACTTTTAGCTTTCAGGATGATAAAGACCTAACATTTCGAGATGTTGGCGTCATACTCACTACACAACTGAATTCTGTGATTTTAATGGTCAAGTTTTCGTAGTTTGTGGATATTATACAAGAAAAAGTAACCCTTGTATGCCAGTTATTTTATAAAACTGCAGCTGCCAAAATCTCAAAGCTTAATATCTCAGAAATATCTCCCATTTTAAGGAGTGACTTTACATTTACAAGATGATATAAACCCTTCTTGGTAAATATGTTGCCAACCATGCCATTGACCTAGTATAGCTGCCATATTTTAGGCATGGAATTTTCTGCTGTATTTAAATTTAATTACTGGTAAAAATGAATCCTTTCCCCTCCACAGTGTTTTAACATCTGTCCATATCAACGATACAGACCACACGCTTTGACAGTGTCTTTACAGTTAGTACGCTGTGTATTCTAAGATTCTGTCTATACATTTCCATTAGTGGTTGTGCGCAGTACCTATTAACCATTTCACTACCACGTTCATCTGGACAGATCAATGATACACCAATAATAAATTACACCCAAAGACACAGTGTTACTATCAGTCTCATTTGGTTTTATTCAGTTTTTATTTTGCATGCACTTAGTGTTTTTAGTATATCCGTCTTAATTAGGGATGGATCGCTCGATCACACATACACATCAATGATGTAGTTTGAAAGTTTAAAAATACTTTTGGACGATATGCAGCACAACATTGATTTCAGGTAATCATTTCTTAATTATTTCTAAAGAGAATACTTCATTTAAATTGTTACAATTCTTATTGAAGTGTGAAAGAGGTTTGACACAGGCATTACTGTGGTTCCATAAGTCACCAAGGGCATATTTGTGATCAAGCTTTATTAATTAAATATGGCCTAACATCACAGGCCATTTCTGACAAAGTAATAAAAAAAATGAAAGCATGCCAGAATGCCAGTTTGTTTAAAGATAAAAAATGCCTGTGGTATGTATAATCCAGATTTACTCCATTCTCTTTTAGTTTTTGTGTGTGATTTGGAAATACCAGTGTTTAATTAAAACAAGTTGCCTATTTAGAAACACTCTGTGTGTGTTGCACTGTCAGCTTTTGATTAGAAGGATTAGCCTAATTTACTAGGCTTGTATTACTGCATGCAAAAAGGAGAAGGACATGGCCTTACAAAGAGCAGACACATTTGCACACTCACTCTGTTCCTTAAAGACTGTAATCTATAAACTGGTGGTGTTTAACATAAATAACCTAGAAGAAAAAATCAATATGCATATTGCATACCAGAAAAACCCACAAAAAACTAAAACTTGGTTCATGGTTAGATTTTTGAAGGTAGGAAAGTAGGTACTGTAGGAATTGACAAGGACCTTATTACCATCATATAGTAATCAGCACTGGATTCAAGGGTACCATGTAAAACTGTAATAAATGGTTGAATTTGATCAACCTGTATCCTGCTGAGAAAAATCACAACTGGATTTTATTAGCGCCTTTTAGATCACTGGGGAATCACCATGAGTTATACCAGCCACTTGTCTGTGGTTACCCTTGGATTACCCATAATAACAGGAGGATGCAACCCAGGGTAATTTCACAGTACTGTAAAATGTTCTAGTGCAATCCAGCAATGTCCTAACCAAGTGGAGTAAAGGTTAATCAAACTGACACCAGGTGTTTCAGCAAATGCCTTCTTGGTGCTTTCAAAAGTATGCAAGGCCAAACATTGACCAGACACCTTAAGGCCAAGGGGAAATTCATTTTAATGTATTTAATACATTTAATAGGCAGTCGAGATTCATGGATTTTATCATTACCGGTATTAAAATGAGCAACTGCATGAGTCCAGATTATCTGTAGAAATGCTAGACATCTGTGGGTAAATTCACCAAAAAGCAATCATAGTTTATGTTTACTTTTTTGTTAATCCAAAAATCCCAATTGCTATCAATCCTTTTATTCCCCAGTGCTATTACATACAGATTTACATAACTAAATCAGACACAATGTACCTCCCTCTTTGGGCTACACATACCAAAGTGCGTGTATACAGCTTTACATATCAAGTGTGGATAAGATAGCGAAACAGTAAATTGTAAAATGGGTCGGTTAATGATGCTGTAGTAGTTGATTAAGGAATGAACTTTCTTTAAACCAATGCAGCTTTGTGCTGATGTATAAAGAATTCATTTTGTATAGGCCTAGGTTAGTACCTAGACACAAATAGATAATGTGTGTTTCATTATTTCTTTATTATACACTTAATTCTTTTAGCACAAAGGGTTTATTTCAACCATCCCTTCTGTATAAGCCACTGCTGGATTTTACAGCAAAGGAAATTACCCTTAATTGAAGCAAGCCTATTCGTGTTGATCGTGTTTTATCCTTACAGGGTATAGACTGATCAAATCAGCCCCCAAGTAACTAGTAGTTGTACTGTCGTATACTGAAATAATATATATATATATATATATATATATATATATATATATATATATATATATATATATATATATATATATATATATATATATATATATATATATATTAGTACATTAGATTATTATTAATAGACTGCTATCTTTATTGGTCATATTTCCTTCTTTCCTATAGCACTGTTTTGAGTTATTCTATCAAGACATAGACATGTCCACAGTGTTGACAGAGCTTTTTATTATTATTATTATTATTATTATTATAATTATTATTATTATTATTTCTGTGGCATGTTACAAGGTAATAGATGAAGTCCCGGGTCAATAAAGGCAGTTCCATTATCACGAGGAACATGCCACAGCAATGTCATGATCACATTATTTAAGTTATTCAAGTATTTACCTATGTTAGTATGAAATAATCATTGTTGTTCATTGCTTTCAGAGCAGGGTTTGAGCGTTCCTGTGAAGTGTTTCATCAGCAAGCAGTGGTTTCATTTCTGAGTAACAGCAGAACAGCTACCATCACAACTAGACTGAGGTGTACTTTAGCTAACAAGCATTCAAACCACCCTTAAACAACATTTGGGTAGCAAAGAAATTAAAAAAACGCTTTAAATCACATTGGGCTAGATTGTCAAAGCAGTTTACTCTGGAGAGTGACATATTTTTAAGAATGGAGAAAACACCAATTAGAATTGTAAAATGAATAAGTAAAAGCTTAGCCTACTTAAACACCCATAAATCAGATGTCTGCATTGTTTAATTTGTTCTGGTCTGGAAATTTTATTGGGCCTGTTTTTCACTTTTCAAAAATGGGGCTAATCACAATTTTTGAGACTATAGCCCATTGTGTCTATTTTCATCCATCCATCTATCTATCTATCTATCTATCTATAGTTAGAAAAAATAATCAATCTGAGGTATGTCCATCATTTGTTGCTTACTTATAGAATGACATGACTGTTTTCAACTAGTCAGTATTTTACTTTAGTCACAGGGATGTGATTGGTTGAGCCATCTTGTTTGGTGTACTTCAGGCTCTAGATGTAAGATAAGGTGACCTACTTTCTCATGATACTGACACCTGCAATGTATTATTTATAACCTTGGTGGAGGATATACTGTGTATCTACTGTAACTAAAACCGTTTTTTCTTGCATTAACAAAATCAGTTTTTCTTTTAATTTGTGTTTTTTTTTGTCATGTAATGTTGCATGACCATTGCTCAGTTCTCCCTATATTACCTTTTTGCTTTCCTTGAGTATGGTGATGGAATAATTAAAGTTGCTGACATTACTTGGTTTTAATCATCTATCAAGATATTTTGAAGAAATTATTTTTCCATATTAGTAATTTAAAGCACAACCACTTTTATCCCTGCTAACATCAGGGTACATCTTAAAACAAGTTTAATGTTTATTATTGACTTTTAAGTAGGGTAAAATACAGGCATATTAAAAAATAGAATGTTTTTACTTTGTTACATTTCTGCTGTTTTTCTTTTTCTTTTCTTTCCAGGGCTACAGTAGTGGTTTTATCTGTAACCTCTGCCGGTCATGTCTGTTTCCTTCAAAGAGACAAGGAGCAAAAAGGCGATGGGAGGGGACTTTTATGCCTGCCTACGTTGTACTGAGTTTGGCCCTTAAAGTTATTTTTAAAGTCATTTTTTTCACAATTCAGCAAATTTATTTGACTTTAATTAGTGTGCAACAAAAATTGTAACAGGATTTTGTGGGTGATCTACAGTTTGTCTTGTTCGTAGTGATTTGTGCAGTCATCAATCACAGCACTTCCTAAAGGGGCAGTTCTGGAATTTTTTTTAAAAGTCTAGAACATTTTAAATACATAAATAAATGATCGCTGAAAGCACTAATATTTTTTAATTTAAATCAAAAATTTGGCCTAGATTCAAACAAAAAAGAGTCCAGATTTAGTTAAATACATAAATGTAACAAACACTTTCTTAAAAGATTGTTATCATACTGTATGTAGTACAGTTTTGCATTTTAACTCTGCTGACCCGCTATGTCTCTGGAACTCTCTCCCCAGCTTTAGTGCGTGCAGCTCCCACAGTCGCTCGCTTGAAATCAGCTCTCAAGACCCACTTGTTCTCTCTTGCTTTCAATGCTCTTTAAGCCTGAAATCTGTTATTAGCTGTTGTCTAAATTGCTATTTCAGGATTTTCACTCCATCTTATTCATATGATTCTGTATGACACACGCATCCACAATGTTTAGAACTCACATCCTAACCTTGTATTTAATGTACTATGCCCTGTATTTCACTGTATTTAAGTGTATGGGACCGGCAGGGACTGTTTCTCCTCATTGCTCTGCAGCGAACCCTGCTGGCCAGGTGCCCAGTGAGCTCAGAGCAGACACCTGCAGGGCTGGCCTTTGTCCTCCAGAGTTTGGTAGTTTGCTGACATCTGTTCTTGAGTTCCTGTGAAAAAGGAAGCTGGCTTGGTCGTGGGATTGGAGGACGCCCACTGAATCTTCTGAGCCATGTGGGGAATTGCTGCGGTGATTGGACAAAAAAGCGTGGAAAAAGCGATTGGACATTTCAAATTGGGAGAAAATCACTGGAAGATTTATAATTGGACACACTAAATAAAAAAAATAATAATAAATAAAAAATATATATATTTTTTTTTTATTATACTGTTTTTAATTGTTCAATTTTTACAAACAGGATTTTTATTTTAATCACTACGGATTGGAACATCCCTTAACATGGCCGCTGCCCACTTCCGCCCTTTGAGCTTCACTTCGTAGGATGCCTTTTCATGAATTGGAACACCGCCAAAAATTCCATGAGGCTAGCAACAATAAACCCAACTACTTCCGGCAAACTTGGGAAAAGTGAATTTGATGATGGGTTTTAATTTTAAATAAATGTTTTAATATTTATATTCACTTTTAATTTTATTTTTAAATGTATATTTACATATCTCAGTTGTATTGGTTAGTATTATGTTGTGTACATAATTATATAGTTGTTAATGCAGAAGATAACTTGTATGTTGGCATTACTGCTTTCTTGGCTGAGTCTCCCTTAAGAAAAGGAATAATAATTGGAATTACATTTTTAACTCTTTATATGAAGGTTAATTCCGCCTGGTTTTACTGTTTTCACTTTATTATGTATATTTCCTGACTGGTTTATGCTAGATATATGTTCTCTAGGTCAAATGAAAGGCAACAAAATGAACTTTAAAATGGTATACTTTAAAATGGTGTAAGTGTTGTACATAGCATTCAATTACCATGTAACAGTATTCATTATTATGATTATTACGTTTTTTTTTTGTTGTTGTAGTGAAGATCCATACAAAAAGTGTGTTCCAATTGAAACACTTTTGTGCCCCCTACGCCCTACTCAGGAGTGATCACTTTGAAGGGAGTAGTGCATAGAGGCGAGGTTTTGGAATGCAACACAGCATTTACGTTCTATTGTATGTTCATTTCTTTCTCCTGAAACACACGTGTTTTTTCTCCGCATTTACTTTCAATCCCACCTGTCCATTGACTTAAATCCTGAAATTACGGTTATATAAGGTTTTCGTTTAAATGCTGAAGTTATTCCTCCACATTTATGTAAATTCCACCCATTGCACCTGTCGGAAAACAGCAGAATATTGTTTCATTTTATGATTGTTTCATTTTAAAACACACGGAGACTGCGAGTTTCGGACTGTCGAAAGACACCTGTGATATTATAAGGGCCAATGTGTCTGCCTCTACCCTCTCTAGTACATTAGCTACTGCACACGCAGGGTATGTTACTTTGAATCTACACAATCTCTGTACCTCACAGCTTGAAGCCAAAGCAGCATGTGGTTCTCTGTATGTTTTACTATTAATTCCTAACAAATCTGGGAAATGCAAAACCCACCCCTTCAAACCACCCAGTCATTCCATGGCCACACCGCCAAGATATGGTTCGATTCCCTTTTCATTGTTGTTGGAACGTAGCCCCGTAGAAACTTGTCTCTTGATTGGCTGTTGTCTTTTGTCGGCCATTCACCGCTCTCCCTCTAGTGTATTTAGTGCAGTCTGGAGTGACGTTATTCCCGCATCACAAAAGTCTGTAGTAGCAGCCGGTAGAACAGATACCGCGGACAGCGCATCTCCTCTTTCAAAACCATACAGTCGTCCACTTGCAGACGGGTTACAGCAACAACAACATAATGGTAAGGGGATGCATTTCAAATTGAACAATCTGACACGCAACATGACTATTTAAATATATACTGATGAAAATGCATGTGTAACTGAAATATTAGTATTATATCGGTTTATATTTTCGGTACACTTATCTCTTACAAATGGGGAAATAGCTTTGTGTAATCTGTCTGCTTTAGAAAATTACAACCATTGTGATATTTAAAGCACGGAGATTTATAAATGTATACCAGAAGAGTGTAGCACAGAGCTGAGATTGGGCTCATGTTGTAAAACTTCATCCCGTCTATATTCTAATCCAGTTAAACCATTCATCCCAATATAATTCGATTAAACAAGGTTTCAATAATAATAATAATAATAATAATAATAATAATAATAATAATAATAATAATAATACCTATACAAAAACATATAATGCGGTCATTTGTTTAGGCTATGGATTTACTCTGCTGTAGCAGATTTATTCACAATTTATTCATGTATTCACTTTTTTATCCTTTATTTTAGGCTATACTGTAAAATAACCGTGCTTGTCGGTTCTTTAAAAGCGTTTTCTCAATAATAGCTCGGTAATTTGTTTAGGCTATGGGTTTACTGTGCTTAACCATGTTTATTCAGTATTCTTTAACAGTGCTTTTATGCTACTATAAAGGTTATCTGACCGGTTTTCAGGATACAGGTTTTGTTGTGAAGCTCTTTTAATCCACAAAGGTGGCTATGCGAGAGAGAATTTATATTATATACTGTACTTTTAACTGCTTTGAAAATCCCACCAATGTTGTCATGCCAATAAAGCACCTTTGAATTTGAATTTGAGAGAGAGAGAGAGAGAGAGAGAGAGAGAGAGAGGAGGAGGGGGGGGGGATACGGAATGATCGTTAGTGATATAGTATACTGTTTCTATTCTCCGCAGGAGGATGTCACAGTAATATATTTATACCACAAGCGAGGGGATACATGATAACATAAGTGGAATAACATGCTTACCCAGACAAGTTAATCAAAGACCAAAAATAAAGTTGTTGAAAAAATCAGACTAAACATCAGCTAGTTAATTTTGCATTTTGACTGTACAGTATCTTCCACCGAAGAATATCCTTGCATTCTTTTAAACCCATTACCAGTGTTTACCCTTACAAAAAAGTACCATGGGATTACAGTGGTGGTACTATGGTACTGCATGATACAGGATAGTACTACCATGGTAAAAGAATGAGTACCATGGAATAGTATTGGATTACAATTGTACTCATTATAGGTACCATGGTACTTCTATTGTACAAAAAAGTACAATGGTGCATCATGGTATGTCCATATGACAATATAGTAATGCACAAGTACAGATTTAGGGGTAGATGTTCTAAAGTATTGCATCTGTTGCAATCGTTGCAAACCACATGCAAACCAGTCGGAAGAGTAGCATGAAATGTACTAAACAAACGCAATGCTGTCAGCATCATTTTAACGAATGCTTTGCAGCCACAGTTCTTATTTGCACTTTAGCATTAAATGAATATGTGATTCTGGGCGTTCCTGCAGAAATTCACAAAAACAGGGTGGGGATAGTGAGGGATCAAAAATATTATAATGAGATGTACTGAAGCTGCGGGCAATTGCGACACTTACAATTGCATCAATTTGATAAGAACTTTTGAAAGCGTGTTTTAAACAGTCACAATTATTGCTGGCATTTCCCAGTCCGCTTTTTATCGTGTGTTGACAGTTGTGCTCAATGTATTTTTGAGACTAATACTCAAGTACCTAATTTTCACTAAAGTCGGGGTGTACTTACAAGCCTTGAAAACAAATTTCTATGACATTTCTGGTTTTCCCAGCATGTTGGTAGCAGTAGACTGCACACATGTGCCACTGACCCCTCCAGCTCATTCTGAGCATCTGTATAGGTGACCATGGTCTATTGTGTGTTAATTGTCTAGGCTACTAAGTAGACCAAGTTAAAAATAATACTAATAAAAATAAAATTAAAAAAAACCCTTTAGTTTCAATTAAAAATAATCTTTTATTCGCATTGTACGCCAATGTGTACAATGCAGCAGCATGATATATTTTGTGTTACCAGTAGGCTAAAGTACAAAAAAGTGCACTAGGTATTCATTTGATTTTACTACTGTACTGTATACTGTATAGGCCTACTGTACAGATTTATATTTTTACATAATCTAATGTGTAGCCTACCCAAAACACATTAGTGTTATTTCAGCACATGATTTATATTTAAAATACATTGAGAGCTGTAAATGTATGTGTGTATTGTTTTGATTTTAAACCCGACACCTCCTTATGTCGGATGTCCGGTTTAGCGAGGGGCTACTGTATGATTATGTAAAACTTTTTTGGGGTGAAGGTTGGGGCCCCATTATAGAATCTGATGGGATTAAACTGCCTTTCATTTATATATATATATATATATATATATATATATCAGTATTAAAATAGGTAAAATGAAGACGGAACAGAATGCATTGTACAGATGACGTTTGCATTTAACAAAAACAATGTTATTGTGATTCTTGCACCCTTGCATGTATAGACGTTATGCTTCGGGCACCCTCTGCTGCAGCAAACCACAACTCAACTGCCGCTATTTTATTTGAAAAAATGTTGCACAACTTTCGCTAGAGATCTCGCTAAGATGATGCAAACTAATTAAATTAGTATATTGCGGCTCTCTTCATTAACATATTGTTTCTTCGTACATATGACAAAATGTGCACTTTGCGAATTGTCGTAACGAAAATGCAAACTGTGATATGTTTGCACTGCGACTGGCGCATCTTAGTGCATCTACCCCTTTAGCACAGCTTTTAGCACAGTAGCTCTGTTGGACACAGTATTTGTGTTAGAATTCAAATATAGAGAGTAAGCTCCATATGCATAAAACTGCTGCCAGTTGTTTAGATGTGATTTATTAAAAAATATATATAATACATTGCACACACAGGTGCTGGAAGCGAGTGAGAGGTTAGGTGCAGTATACACTTTCGGATAAAAAAAAAAAAAAGATTTTTTATATAGCTTAAATATATACATGCCTTCCTGAAAAAGTACTGTAACCACCAACAATGTAATTTTTGTCACACTTGATGATATTTGACTTTCGGTTGAGAGAAAAAAAAAGGATGTCTAATGTTAGCACACGTTTCCTTTCCAGCGCACAAGAAAAGGCACTGGAGCATCAGCAAGCTCTGGTTATTTTTCTCATATTTTTAAACTTTCGTTTTTAATGACAAATGATACAGCAAGACAGCAGCACACAGTTATATTAAAATAACCTACAATTACAATATACCCTCATATAACAAACCTGTTGGGGTCCAAGCCTTTTGTTCATTATAGTGAACGGACAGTAAAAATGAACAACAAACTGTTGGAGTAAGTTAATGAGATGAGATTGTGAATATAAATAGAATTACACGTACCTGTTCATTTAATCTATGCAGTGGTCTGCATTTGCTTTATCCTATTCATTAAATAATTAAAACATAGTACAAAAACAAAAATCCCGAATTGAAGCTTTAATTCAAAATCAATCTGACGTTCAATCAATCAATCGTTTCAAAGTGCATCAAATCTTAATCCAACATGCAAGAATCCCAAACTTTTGAGTTTTTATTCCAAATCAACCAGACATGAAAAGTTCATCAGACCTCAAGTTTATTTTTTCTTGTTGTTGTTGTTTTCTCTTTAATCAATTTAGCTTTGCCGCATGGTTGTTAAACAAGCCAAAAAACAGAGTGCTTTTTGACAACCTATATTCACGCCTGAGATACAATGTAAATGATTCTTTCTTTCTTTCTTTCTTTGGTGACTGCTACTTCTGCATTTTTTTGTGTTTTTATAATTACCTACCTATAAGCAAGGTCTATCCCATTTCAAAATTATTTTAATTTAACATCATGTAATCAAAGTAACTACACAATGATATAGCAAAAGTACCGGAAAGCCATAATAGTAGTACAGTATTTCATGATAGATTTCAAAATGTCACATTTTTACAATTCTGTCAGTTTGTAGTCAAGTATCATTAGAAAATTAGAAAGCGGTATGTAATTCAATATTAACGTAACATTGTTCAGCAGGTTTCATTCGACTTTATAAAGCAAAATTAGTTAATTCTGTAGGGTGATGCAACACTTTTGGCCATAGCTGTAAATAGTAAGCACACTGTGTTGGGGAAGTTATAAAATATAATTAGGGCTTCTAATTTTCTTTTTTTCTTTTTTTTTATAAATTTAGTGGTCAGCAATTATTTTTATTGTTTTCTCCCCAATTTAGTAATGTCCAATTATTTTTAGGCTCAGCTCACCGCTACCACCCCTGCGCTTTCTCGGGAGGGGCGAAGACAAACACACGCTGTCCTCCAAAGCGTGTCCCGTCAGCCGACCGCTTTTTTTCATACTGCAGACTCACCATGCAGCCACCCAGAGCTACAACTTCGGAGGACAACGCAGCCCTGGGCAGTTTACATGCAGGCCCGCAGGTGCCCGGCCAGACCACAGGGGTCGTTTGTGCGCGGTGAGCCGAGGACACCCTAGCTGACCTAGCCCTCCCTTCCCCCGGGCGGCGCTCGGCCAATTGTGCGCTGCCCCCTGTGAGCTCCCGTCCCGGCGACTCCAGGCTATAGAGCGCATCCTGCACTCCAAGCGGAGTGCCTTTACCGGATGCGCCACTCGGGAGCCCCAGGGCATGTTATTCTAATGTCGCGATGAGTGATGTTTTATTTTTTTTGACGGTAAATGGCGTTTATGCATCACCCAATAAAATACTGTCATGTTAAACACTATTACTGGCACGATAAAGGTGACGGTAAAGTTGTTGCATATGGGCCAAGGACTGGCATGGGTTTTTCAATATGATGAGTAACATGTACCCTTGCTTTGTACTGTGAACTCATAAGCCCACAAAACCATTTTCCATTCATGGTTCACTGAAAGATTGCTTTTGTTGTTGGTTTATCTTACTGTAAACACAGGGATCTGAACTGTCAGGAGAAAGCTTTTATAATTGCCTTGACCTATGTCCTTATAGAATTGGACAGAAAATAGACCAATGAGAAGTATACAATTGTTGGAAGGCAGTCGTCAGTGCTGGCAGAGACTGCTTCAATGAATGCGATGTTTTTTTTTTTTTTTTTTTTATGGAAAGCATTGTATGGCAGTTTAAATGATGCGATTCACAAGTTCTAGCTCTGAGAACACACACGTTTTTCTAGGTACGTCTGAACCATTTTGTTGTTTTCAGGCTTGGCTGGCAATGTATGTTCAGTTCCACCTGGATTAGGTCATTCATTTAAAGTGCCAAATTTTTGCATTGAAAGATAGTATTAAAGAATGAGGCTTGACCCTCCCCTCACCCTCCCACACATAGAATTTCTTATTAGTTCTGTAAGGTATTAAATGTACACAGAGTAGACTATAATTTAGCTGAAAGCATTTTGCACTGAAACATAAGCTTCCTGCACAAAGTTAAAGCATGGGCATTCATATAGCACCCCTCCCTCTGTTAGCCCTTTATTAACCAATGGTACGTCGTTCTCATGGCTTAGTGCTGGGAGGTGTATAGTAAAAAGAATGGCAACAATAATACATCATAAGAACGAGTCATTTTCTCGCATGACGAGACAGAATTGAATTGTGACAGAATGGGCCAGCTGACGTTCAGCAAGTTTGTGAATGGGTTGTAGATCAGATGTGCTGGTGACGGACACCGGTGGCAATGACAGCGGGCACGGAGGCAACTTTTGCCGCTAGTTTTTTTAACTTTGGAGAGGCACTGCGGCAAAACGGGTTGGGCAGCACAGCAATTGCCATCGGTGCCGTCGGTTATTTCGCGCCCTGGGCTTGCAAAATAAAAGCCAGGGTAGTCAATAATCGATTAATCAAGTAATTGTTGCATCTCTAGTTTTATCAGTTAAAACATGTACCTGTAACTTAAACCTTCTAAATGTTTTTTTTTTTTTAATCTGTAGTTATTATCAAGGTATCATGGATAATTGACCAAAGGCAGAATAAAGAATATTAGCTGGGTAAATTATTTCATGAATCAGATAGGTGCTTGCAGGCTTCATTCGAGGAAGGCTGCCTTACTGCAGCACCTGATCCAGTGTTGATAGTTGTTGTGATAGTCCTGTGTCTGATGTTAGGTATAAGCAGGAAAGCTATCGATTTCAAGCCAAATACTTATTTTATTATTATGCAAATAATCGATGAACACAAAAAAAAGAAGAACTTCAAACACTACAGCTATTTACAAAAGAAAAAGAAACATCCTAAATGCAGGCTTGAAGAAACAACCTGGCTTCAAGGAATAACAGGTTCTTATGCCAGGTCTTGTTAAAACACTCTTTATTCTGTGTTTTAATACAAGTTAGAACTTTTATTTGTACTCTGTTTTCTTTCGTTTTTCACTTATGGGATGAGGCTTGCTCCATCACAATAGTCCCATGGACTTAAGAACATTATCATGACGTGGGGCACACCAAAAACTACATTGGATCTGGGTACAGTATGGGCTACCTATTTTAGAAAGCCTTTTCAATGTACAGTGTAGTGTATTCTTCTTGGAATAGCTTAAGTTAAGCACATAATCTATTTCATATACATTCAAATGTGTTGGGCATGAGTCACTGACTTGTTTCAGGATATTTGCATATGTTTGAAATATCAGCTCTCATGTATATTAACATATTCTTGCAATAGGAGACCTGTGCCCAGAATGCCACAGGAGAGGTACCCAGGCTAGGCTGTTTTGTGCAGTGGGTTTTAGGAAATCCTTTGTGGTTAGTATGGTTTGTGCCAGGGGTGGCTGGCTTGGTGTTACATTATTGACAGCTAGGACACTGACAATAAATGCCTGGCCTTAAAACACAGTTCCCTTTGTTTAGGGGCACTAGCATTGGGAATGGTGGGAAAAAGGCTTGTTCTTTTCCCTTCCTGGGTCTGTACAGCGAATATTATCTATTTCTTTTGAAAGGTTGAAAAAATATTTTTTAACAAATAGCATAGGAATAGTTACAGAACATGCCTCTCTAATTTAAACTTGAAAAAGATTTCAATTTTCTTTTTTTTTTTTTTAATTAGTTGTTGCCAATGTTTTTTTTTACCCCGGTTTTCTCCCCAATTTGGAATTCCCAATTATTATTTGTATCCCGCTTAACCCTTCCACCTCCCTGGCGACTTGGGAAACGGAGGCTGGAACACGCCTCCTCCAAAACATGTTCCTGCCACCAGACCTATAGTGCTGGAGGACAACACTGATCTGATTGCTCCACTGCAGAATCGCAGGCACCCTATCGGCCACATAGGTCGCTAGTGTGCGGTGAACAGTGGATTCCCCTGCCGGCCTAAGCCCTCCCTACCCGGGAGGCGCTTGGCCAATTGTGCGCCGCCCCCTAGGAACCCCTGGTCTCGGTCGGCAGTGACGTAGCCTGTATTCGAACCTGTGATCTCCAGGCTATAGGGCGCATCCTGCACTCCACGCAGAGTGCCTTTACTGGATGCGCCACTGGGGAGCCCCCTGCTTTCAAGGTTTGATACAGGTTTTGTGATAATAAAAAAATACAATACTGCTTAAATGTCTGAAACGTTTCATCTGGTTAATGTACAGTACTTCTCTATCGGGAAATGTCTTCAGAGAGCTAACACCTTACAACCAGAGGGAACCTTAACAACACACAGGAAAAGGAAAGCAAAACATGACTGTACAAACATAACTCACAAACATAATTTGAATATTATCATTATCTTGTTTTTAAAATGAAATGGCACAATATTCAAATGTCCTGTATTTGTGATTGAACACAGTGATCCAATTTGCAAATGAAAAATGGCAGTTGAACTGCTTCACTTGTTATGAAAGGGTAATTAGCATTCGGACATGGTGTGCACTTAGACTGATTCGTTTTTAGTTCACCTAATAGTAACTACAGACCAAATCAATCCAAAGCACTTAACTGTTGCCTCTTGAAGGCTATCCCCACCCCCCTCCCCCCAATGGCTCTGATAGCATGGAAATTGATTTGCTGCTAACAGGGTCGACATGCAGACACATTTATGTTGATACCAATTTTCAGTCTGGCAGGATTGACCGGCAAGGGAGTTCAGGCCATGACTGATAGGACCTGTACCATGGTGGACTGTCACCAGAGCGATTGTCCTTCAACTTAATTGTGCACTACATTCACAATTACCACATTAAAAAGGGTGTCTTGTCATGGCAACCTACTTTTTCATGGACCTGTTCTTTAATGTTTTTTGCCCCTCCTTGGCTGATATGTATGGTACTGGCATACATTTCTCTAATAGCCAAAACTGACATAATTTTGTTGCATTTGGATAGGGTTTGTGCTGACCACCAGCATACTCAATTCTACACACTGTTTTTTATGTTTTTGACTAAGAACTAAGATAGCTTGGTGTCTCTCCAGACAGCAACTGGAGAAAACACTGCACACTTTTCTAGACTGACACCCACACACAAGCAACATCATTGCTTTGTGAAGAATGTATCTATGACAGATTGTGGCCTTACAGCTTTGTAATAAGTGTCTTAGGTGCACCTTCTTAATGGATTACAAAGATCTGACTTACAGTACAGCCAGGCAGATTTATTTTGTGGCTCAGGACTCTGGTAATTGGCTGGCATATGAAGCTGTAGCATTAGTTCTGGAAATAGTTATCTGTCACAGGTACACCACTTGAAGCCAATGTGATGAGTTTTTTTGGAGGTTTACCAGTTTTTAGGACAATGGGATACTAGTCATGATGTCGGATTACTGTTTAGCATTGTTAAATGAAGTAGATTGGTAGTGAATTACACACTTTACATAAGAGGTGGACATTGACAGACTACATACAGGCCTACATTACAATAAAACAATGATCACATAGAATATACAATGTTGTAAGGTACTATATAGAAGTTACTCCAAGCATTATTTGCCATCAAGAGACTTCAAACGCATTTAAAAAAGAAAGTACAACTAACATACTGATTGATTTAGTTATTTTAATGTTGCTACTAACTAAATGTTTCATAGTCAGCACTGTTGTTGATATAGTGAAAATTAAGCTATACATTTGTTTTCTGAAAGGTAAAATTAATAAAAAGTAATTTGGTAACCTTACTGGGTGCATGCTTCCTTTTAATTTGTGCTATTAATTTATTGGAGAATAGAGTTTATCCACAAGTTTCCAATTAAACATCAAATGTTTGTGTTAAGGTTGTCTCACTCCACAGCTTATTTATAAGTACCAAACACCTTGCAAGGACATACTGTATTATATTTCCGTTGGGTGTTTCTTAAAGGTGTCAAGCTAATAGTTCTTTGTTTTTAAAGATTAATTAAAAGATGCAGTGGGATAAATGGTCTGATAAAAAACCAATGGCCAGTGCTTGTAGATGCCGTTTGGGTCACTGCCATGTTTCAGTCCATCTTTTGGGACTAATAGAGTTATTATTAACACTGTTTATATTGTTTTTTTCTCTTAGAAAAACAAAAGGTGAGCTAACGTTTTTGACCTTGAAATAATTCTTACTGATTTCATCACTTTTACCAGAATATACACAAAGCCATGAAAAAGATATATGGATGTTATTCAGAAAGAAGACTTGTTTTAATTATCGTTACTGCTGCAGAGTTTCTGCTCGTGAAATTGCATTATGTGATAATAATTATGTAGTCTTACAAATATTTATTACCATTTATTACATGGGCGGCGGTAACAACAAATTCCCGGGGGTCAGCAGCAAAGGACCCCCAGGTGATGGGAAGCGGCTTCCTGGCTGCGGAGATGGCAACAGCATGCCTCCTAGCTGCGGAGGCGGCAACAGCAGCTCTGGTGGCCATGCTGGAAGCGGAAATGCGCTGGCAGTGTAAATGCTGGATGGTGCAGAACAGGCAACCCTGGGCAGTAACGCCGTGGAATCCCCGGGTGTTGACAAACAGACTTGGCAGCCCTAGGCGTTGCAGGCTCGGATGCCCCAGGCAGTGCAGGCTTGGGAGCCCTAGGCGGTGCAGGCTTGGCAGCCCCAGGCGGTGCAGGCTTGGCATCCCCAGGCGGTGCAGGCTTGGCAGCCCTAGGCGGTGCAGGCTCGGCATCCCCAGGCGGTGCAGGCTTGGCATCCCCAGGCTGTGCAGGCTTGGCATCCCCAGGCTGTGCAGGCTTGGCATCCCCAGGCGGTGCAGGCTTGGCATCCCCAGGCGGTGCAGGCTTGGCATCCCCAGGCGGTGCAGGCTTGGCATCCCCAGGTCGTGCAGGCTTGGCATCCCCAGGCGGTGCAGGCTTGGCATCCCCAGGCTGTGCAGGCTTGGCATCCCCAGGCGGTGCAGGCTTGGCATCCCCAGGCTGTGCAGGCGTGGCATCCCCAGGCTGTGCAGGCGTGGCATCCCCAGGCTGTGCAGGCTTGGCATCCCCAGGCTGTGCAGGCTTGGCATCCCCAGGCTGTGCAGGCGTGGCATCCCCAGGCTGTGCAGGCGTGGCATCCCCAGGCTGTGCAGGCTTGGCATCCCCAGGCTGTGCAGGCTTGGCATCCCCAGGCTGTGCAGGCTTGGCATCCCCAGGCGGTGCAGGCTTGGCATCCCCAGGCGGTGCAGGCTCGTCAGCCCTAGGCGGTGCAGAACAGGGCAGGAGCAGGCCTTCGGGAGGCAAGCTTACACATAGGTAATAACATACAAGGTATATGTTAGACGGAAAACTGTATTAATTACTGCAACGATAAGGATCCGTTTTATAGTTTACATACTTTTTGCAGATGCACATTTTAATGGCTTTTATTCAAAATACAATAGTAATAAGCGTCGAACACAATGGAAAGTTTGGTATGCCGTCCTTCAAACATCAAACGTGTGTTGAATTACAGACTTACCTCAGTTTTCCCTCAACGCACTGCACTGAAATCTCAGAACCCAGCTCTTTTGTATTCATCTGTTACTGTACACCAGCATGTACTTGAGTTGATTTATATGATTTACTGTTGTCCCAGTTTGGCACATCAATAACACCCACACTTCCGTGGTGGAAAAAACTTCTGACCAGTTTTGAATGTCACTGTTATCATCTTCTCTGATGCATATAAATAAACATGTTACCGTAATCATTTTAAAAATGGTACCATAATAATTTTAAATCAGCCTTATTGTCTTTGAAAGAATTTATGGCACGTCAACATTTAAGCATACATTCTAAAAGGTAAAACTATTGAAAATGAAGTCAATAAAACAAAACACTTCAGCAAATGCCTTAATGACTTGTTGTTTACTTCAGTATTGGTTTGTGTACTAAACTACAGTGGTATGTGATTGTTTCGACTGTATATTTTAGGTCAGTCTCCTCTGAAATGATCTTTTGTGCAACTAAACATAACATTATGCTTTGAAAAGGACCTGTGGAAAAGCCTTAACATAGGAACACACAGTTCACACAGCTGGTATCTTATGTTTTGTTTATAACATAGTAACATGGAAATGTTGTTTGAAATGTAAAAGGGCAATACTTTTTAGGGTGTGGCGGAATATCAACATGAGTAGAAGTGAACAGACTGAGGCTAAAAGCCGAGGTTTGTTTAAGTGCTACAACTGTGGATATACACAGACATTCACCGTCCTATAACTATACTGATTTCTAATCATCATCACCAACATTTATTTAGTTCATTGTCATTTTCATTAAAAATAGGGGAAAGGTTGATGAAGTGAATACTGTTATGACTAATGTATGTATCCAATGCCTAAGGCATGTTTTTTTTAAAAGCAGGTGACATCAACAATGCTGATATGGAGAATACAGCACAGTAAAAACCTGAAGTGGCATGGTTGATGTCATGAATAGGGTTTTTCTGTGAGGTGTCGTTGAATACAGAGGCTAAATGTGTGTTTTGATTAGATGAAAGATCCTGAGCAGTCTATAATATTCTTTTATATTCAAAACAAACTAATTCTACATCTACCTTCATCATTTATTTTTCAAACATGTTTTTAGTTGGGTTTTTTTGTCAAGTATAAACTGAAAAGCTGACTTGACAGAGCAGCTTATCGCTGAACAAAGCAATTTTACTGAACTGTCTGTGTCTGTTTGTTCTTGTTGAAAGATGCTGTCTGGCGCGCCATTCAGGCTGACAGGCTGTGATTGACTGATTCAGCAGTTGCGGGTACAGGACTAGTTGCTTTCGTTGGTGCAAAGTATTGATTGGCTGGTTTTGGTGGATAATAAAATTAATTTAGACTAATTTGTTTAGTATTTGTTGTACAATAGATGTGAACTGTGAGATGTGAGCTTTCATTAAAGCAAGCTGAAATTAAAAAGCAGACACTTGCGTGGATGGATTTTAAGTTTGATTCACTGTTGATGCTATGAAGTTTCGGTGGGCATCTACTGTCTGATAGAAGCCTGCTAGAGCTGGAAACTGATTGGCTGATGGTATTGAATAATTTTTTTATGCTATTTTATTCCTTTTCAGTTGGGCATTCTGTTGTGCATTATGAGTGTGGAATGTATTAAAGTTGCTTTGTACTGGGTCAGGTTAATGGAGTGCCCTCCTTTTTAGCCCTATTAACATGATCTCTTCCAACCTTTTTCTTCTGTTGAATTTATTTTAGATCTTTGCTGTTTTTTTGTGCTTTGGATTTGCAGATATTTCAAATGGTGTTATGCTGTAAATGAAAAGTTGCAGCTGCCTACTGGTATATAATAACTTTACTTGGTCAGATTCATTCCAGTGGTTTTGTTGTAGGTTGACCATGTAACCTAAAGCACATATATTTAAAATACAGTCAACCTCGGTTAACTCGACTGGCGGATAACTCGACATCTTTGCTTAATTCGACAGACAGTCTTGGTCCCGAATTTTCTCCATATAAAATATGTGCATCCTGCCTCTTTTAATTCAACACCATACTTTACTCGTAACTCGACACTTATTACCGGTACTGAAGGGATAAATACTATTAAAAAGACTAGTGGTTAACTCAACACTGTCATTTCACGTGACTGATCTACTTGACACTCTTGTTTCACGTGACTGAACTCTGAATAGAAACGGATCGTTCATTCATTCATTCATTCATTCATTCATTCATTCATTCACTCACAACTACTACTATTTGTATATGATTACTCCTCCACAGGACATCCGGAATTGGGGACCGATACAAGGATGTGTTTGGATTTTTTTTTAAAATGTATACTTTGTACAGATTTGTTTTTTAAATAAAGAGTTTAACTTTATATTGTTTTCCTTGCTTCTCCGCCCTGTCGTATCCCTACTGAACCCACTGTTTTCTTTCTAGCATGACGCTTTTATCCAGAGCGAGTTCGCTTATGTTGTTTGAAATTAAAATGTTGTAATCAGATAATTCCCCTTTATGTACTTGCTGGGCACATTATTATTATTATTATTGTTGTTATTATTATTATTTTTTTTTTCTAGTACTACTGCTAATTATTATTATTATTATTATTTATTTCTTAACAGACGCCCTTATCCAGGGCGACTTACAATTGTTACAAGATATCACATTATTTTTACATACAATTACATTAATTTTTACACATTATTTTTACATACAATTACCCATTCATACAGCTGGGTTTTTACTGGAGCAATCTAGGTAAAGTACCTTGCTCAAGGGTACAGCAGCAGTATCTCCCACCGGGGATTGAACCCACGACCCTCCGTTCAAGAGTCCAGAGCCCTAACCACTACTCCACACTGCTGCCCAATTGACCCTAATCAGGGTCTGTAACTATTTCTAATAAAAGGGTCTATTAAAAGACCCGTACAAATACATCACAGAGATATTTACATCCGCTAATATTTTTTAATTGTCAAAGGTGCAAGGTTGATCCAATTCTTCCAGTGACAGCATGAGACTTGCAGCTCTTCCCCATTCCCCTGTATCTGAGTTCCGAGCTGAAGCTTTTATTATTATTATTATTATTATTATTATTATTATTATTATTATTATTATTATTATTATTATTATTATTATTATTTAATTGTGCGTTCATATCTTTATTTGAGTGAGTCTTCCACCCTCAAGGTCTCAGCGTACATTGCAATTGGCCCATATCCACAGTTGTTTGTCAAAAGTATCCTAATGTATGCTTCTGTTGCACACATTAAATAATGATTTCTTGTTTCTTTGAAAATATATTTATTCAGGGCTACAAGAGCACAACACAAAGAAAGCAGTAAGTGTAAGAAGATGAAGTTTTTTGTTTTGGAACTTTTTTTTATATTGGAAAAGAATAGCGGGATTTTAGGAATGTACCATCTACATATATTTACCATAAATAAATAGAGGTGTTTATAGGAATGTACTATATACACTTCCATAAATTAGGGTTTGTAAACTTTGGATGACCACTGTATACGCACACACACACTGTATAAATCTATTCTCTAGCAGCTTACAGGATTACATTTTTAGGTGCCCTGCCAAACGGGCAAACGAACATTTATACATATTGTGGCGGTGGACAAAAGAAACACACCAAAGACAGTTTTGGGGCCAAAATAGTGTTAACAACAACCACTGTTTATTTCTTCCTTGAGAAATGGACCCTCTGAGAAATGGGATGGGGGGCTGGTAGTAAATCCTGGTATGCAACTGCTTTGCAATTGTGCAATACAAGTCTTACTGACACTGCTAGGTCATATTAATACCTGCATACTGAGGGAGGTTGGGGGGAGTTCCTGGTAAGTGACGCGTTTGTGAACTTCGCAGTCTTCTGGGAATTGAATTGTAGTTCGGCGCGATGATGTCGTAGCGCTGTTATGGGTAGTCGCTGTAATGGTCTTTGCTGTAATGTCCGTCGCGGTCATGTGGTAGCGCTGTTATGGTCTGCGCTGTAATGTCCGTTGCGGTGATGTCATAGCACTATTATGGGCAGTCGCTGTAATGGCCAGTGCGATAATGTCCGTGGCGGTGATGTCGGCACGGTCTTGGACTCGCGGTGATGTCGTGATACGACTGTAAACGTGTGAGTTCTGTTACTTATATGCATGTTAATGCCATGGTTCATGTGCACCTGTGGTTAACACGACACCTTGGATAAGTCAACACTAAATGTCGAGTTAACCGAGGTTGACTGTATTTGAATATCCTGAATTAATGTATAAATACAAAAAAAAAAATGAACTAGCAGGTTTTCAGCAATTTAATTGTTTAAAAGTAGTCATTTAGTGAGCTAAAATGCCATTTAAATGTTCTTATTTTTATACTTTTTTTTTATTTTCAGGAGCAACTAGAGGCCTTTGACAAACAGTTCAATGGTTTTCTGGATTATTTGTTTGGACCTAGAGGTGAGTACAACCTATTAATGTTTATCTGATCAATATATATCAGAATGGAAAGAAGAGGCTGCAAAGGGCTGCAAAAAATACATACAGGGGCGGGGTGTACCGCATCACACATCTTTATATATACATATATATATATATATATATATATATATATATATATATATATATATATATATATATATATATATATATATATATAATAATAGATGGGCTTTAGTCAGGAAAATAATTCCATCTAGGGTTTCTGTGACGTCATAAATTACGAGACTGAAGGTCGAGTAATTTATAAACTGTCACAGAAACCCAAGATGGAATTGTTTTCCTGTAACTCACTGTAGTGAATTAGGTATACAATTCATTTCAATATAAATTAGCCTCTAGGTGCCCTGTTTAAGAACATCCAAATATTATTAACTGAGACATACAGAAAGGAAAGGCTATTGGTTAGAGATATGCGTCAATAGTGTACAGTTCATTGATTCCATAGTCAAACGATTACAACGACCATAACATCATTAGCATACATGGTTAATATACTAATATTAAAAATGGCTTGTCACACAAAGTGTCTACTTTGCATTAGTATTTTCAATACCCATTTCTTGTTGTAATCGATCATGTCAATATGCACGAGAATTAATTCAACTTCCCATTCAGAATGGAATCGAACATTCCAGTACCTAATTTAGCAAATTAGTTTTACCGTGTTAATTTAGTTTAGATGTGATGTACCAAACTAATAATATGTTATCAACCTCAGTTGATTATATATTCAAATTAACTCAGAAGTGGGGCAATGATCAAATTCTCTGCATTTACGAGGCAACTCTTTGAGTTGCACATTTCAACAAACAAAATATATTTCTTACACACTCTAAAACAGGAAGTTATATTCTATTCCAAGAACTGTTTATCTACTAACTTTCTTCAGAGCAGTTTAGCTTTCATTTCATTCCTCCAAACTCCAAGCCACTTCCTCTCGTGAGTGGAGCTTGCTTCTTTCTCTTGCTTGGAGTGCCGTTCCTTCTGTGGGGCACACTTCTAGTGTGGGGAGCTTATGGGAATCTCGTACAGGAAGCTCTCTCATGGGGCAAACTCCAGTGTTTCTGAAAGTTGCGTGGCTGGTTTTGTTGTCCTGACTTCCACCCTGTGATCGGTTAGTTTGGTTATTTTGGGCTGTGCCCGAGTCCACGTGTGGTGTTTCTCATTGGTTGTTCTCGTTCAGAGACAGCCCATTGTTCTCAATTGGTCCGTGGTGGGAGTTTGTGAGCAGAAACTGAGTAGACACAGAGAATGGCTTAAGACCCCCCTTTGTATATTTCATTTCTGTTAATTTCATACACTGAATGATATTATGACCCACTCTGACGCTACATCACTGAAGAGGCCAATCTATTATGTTTTATAATACATGGATACGCTTGTGATGCTAATATTAAAGAAGACGAGGTTCAGCAATACAGTTTTTTTTTTAAACGTAGTGTTTCAGTGCTGTACAGACGTTCTATGTCGTTATCTGTTAGTGCTTCAGATTTATTTGGATGACTGCCAACACACAATGATATTGTAGTTAATCAGGACAGTGCCTGTTTGTTTAATATCTCCCTGGTCCCAGGCAGATGGGTCGTTGGGTCGGATAACAAAGTTCAGTACACAGAGAAGGTTTTCATACAAATAGGGTCTTACAGCCAGCAGAATAGAATGGCTGTGGGTTTGATTGGCATTTTTTCATCTGATTTACTCCTGTGATCAGGGAAATAAATTCTACACAGATTTAACACAAATTTTCGCCTCATCTGGAGGACAACACACCAGGAACATCCTTTAATCGTAACCCTAAATCACAACCTTTACCACAAACCTTAAAGTAACAATCAGGTTGCAACATTGAGAGTGGGACAATTACAATAACATTCTCTCCACCACAGATTTGTGTGGATGCAGGATTTAATACTGGACAAATCTACAGTCTGCAGATTTAACAGGGTGATTTCTCAAAAGCTTGGTACCTGGTCATTTACCAGTAATACATAGTCTGAAACCTAGGACTGGAAGCTGGGTCACTGCTTTTATAACCCTGCAATTATCTTTCTTTAATTTTAATTTCAGAGTTCAGTTCTGAAATTATTAAAGATTATTTACTTTTGAATTGCATGCTAAGATTTGTGTTAGGATTTAGGGTTCCCTGCACTCCAAACTTCATGTTGTCATGGCAGAAGCAGCTTACCGACATGCACAGTTTAAAACACATGGGTTTTAACATGAACTGCAGAGGCAAGCACTTTGCGGGTGAGTTTGGAATTAGCTTAGAAAGAATAGTGTAGTATTAGATTATTCTAGTGCCGGATAGATGATATTTTACAGTAAAACCTTTACAATCAGGTGTTGCTTGATTACAGAGTTACTGTAACAAATCTAATACTGCACCTAAAAAAAAAGTAAAATGTCAAAACTATAGGAACGCTTTAAAAAAAGTGTATTACTGTACATACACAGTATAATAAACACAATAATGCCTCAGAAAACTTTAAACGAGATTGCCTCAACAAAGTCTTCACCTGTTAGTAGCACAAGCCTGTTTAAACCATAGAAAGACGTTCACTTGTCCATACTGAACCTGCATGTGGGATTCAGGTGCTTTCTGCTGGCATGTAAAATGTAAGTAGGCATCTTTTCAGAATGTCTGAAATGGGTTGCCTTGCGATTTTGAATTTTTCACATAGCTCTGGTTTTGGTAAACGTTCATATTTTTTGAAAAACGCATGAAGTAGCTCTTTCTGTGGACATTTAGACATTTATTTGCTGTTCAACAACTGCACAATTCAGAATGGTGCGGCGGGACATGTGAGTATATATATGGCTTTGTTTTGTTTTTTATACTAGTTTTAAACTTGGTGCTACATTGATTTTATGCAGAAGAGACTTCAGAATCATGCTGGATTCCAGAATAGACAGAAGGGCGCAAGAATCAAAATAACATTGTTTTGTTAAATGTAAACGTCATCTGTACAATGCATTATGTTCCGTCTTCATTTTACCAATTTTAATACTGTTATAGAGATAGAAAAATGAAAGGCAGTTTAATCCCATCTGAATCTATAGTGGGGCCTCTACCTTCACCCCAAAACAGTTTTTTATATAGCCCCTCGCTAAACCAGACGTGTTTGTCCGACATAAGGAGGTGTTGGATTTAAAAACAATACAATAAAATCTCACACACATACATTTATAGTGCTCAGTGCATTTTAAATGTAAATCATTATAATGTGTTTTGGGTAGGCTACACATTACATTATGTAAAAATATAAATCTGTACAGTAGGCCTTTACAGTATACAGTACAGTAGTAAAATCAAATGAATACCTTGCACACTTACTTTTTACTTTTAGCCTTCCGCTAACACAAAATAAATCATGCTGCTGCATTGTACACATTGGTGTACAATGCGAATAAAATATTATTTTAAAGGGTATGTGGCACATGTGTGCAATCTATTGCCCCCAACACATTGGGGAAACCAGAAATGTCATACAAATTTGTTTTCAAGACTTGTAAGTACACCCTGACTTTAGTGAAAATTAGGTACTTGGGTGTTCGCCTCAAAAATGCACTGAGCACAACTGGCAATGCACGAGAAAAAAGTGGACAAGGAAATGCCAGCAACAATTGTGGCTGTTTAAAACATGCTTTCAAAAGTTCTTAACAAATTGATGCAATTGTAAGTGTCTTAATTGTCGGCAGCTTTAGTACATCTCATTATAATATTTGAGAACCATCATTTGCACTATCTCTGCCCCCTTTTTGCGAATTTATGCGGGAACACCCCTAATTACATATTCATCTAAGGTTGAACCGCAAAGAAAAACTGCTGCTGCAAAGCATTCCCTAAAAAGTTGCTAACAGCATTGCGCTTGTTTAGTACATTTCACCCTAGACTTCGACTCGTGTGCAACTGGTTTGGGACTGTTGCGACAGGCGCAACACTTTAGTACATTTACCCCATAATCTTTTAATATTAATTACATCTCATAATGTTAAACAACATACAGAAGACTGAAAGTGTTTAATATGGTGCTCACATTAGTTTCAGAACTAGATTCACAGTTTTGGACTCTAATAAAGTCAGTAAATTTGCACTGAATAACAGGAGACAAAATCTTGAACATGTGGTAGATTCACCCTAGATATACGTTTCAAGTCCAGCAAGTATATGTTAAGAAACATAGAGAAATGACTTTATACTGTTGTAACGGATTTGAAAGCCACTGTGTCAAAAATAAAAAATAAAAAATAAAAAAACAGCAAAGTAAATGTACACAGTTGATAAACTATTTATTGGAGACAGGCACCACAGTAACCAACTCTAAATCCAGTCAATTAAAAAGTTTAAAATACTATTGATTTCTTTTGTTATTGATGAACAAACAGTGATTAGAAATAGCTTAAATGCTATTAACACACTTAATTTCAAAATATAAACACTCCACTGTTGCTGATTGATGGAATCATTTCAAGTACTATGATTAGGAAAAGTATGATATGGTAGCAGTGACAGACCTAATTTATTCACAAAATGTTGGTCACAGACAGTAGAGTATATAATTATGAATAGGAAAAAAATTAATAGGACTAAAAGGGTTTAATCAATGGCCTTAATAAACTCAGGACAACTATGTTATACACTCTCAAATAGAAAATGTAAAAATGCATAATAATGACTTTTATGTAGGTGAACTAATGAATGCATGACATTTTAATTGAAAACACAAAACACAATACAAAATGTACTGTAAATATTGAAATTGTGACGATGCTAGGCAAAACCTCAAGTTTTGTCTATGTATCCTCGACCATGAACAATAAAAATAGACATTTTAAACTTTTAATTATTTTTGTGTTTAATTTAATAATGATAATAATGCTGTAACAGACAAAGTTTTCTTCATGTGGATAGTTACAAACAGACTAGAAAAGCTACAGGACTTTAAATAATAGCCTTTTAAAGACATAGCTAACACAGTATGTTGCAGTGCCTCATAATTAAACCCATCAAAAATGTCTAAAGATAGACATGCCTCAATCGTTACTAACCCTCCAACAACCCCTTATTTATACTCTGTACAAATTATTTACATACAGTAACAATCCTAAATTGGTGATAAGGAAAAAAAAAACATTCATTTATTCCACCCACGTACAGCTTTGGCTACAAGTGACTTGGATACTAAAGGCTCACCAGCATAGCCAAGTCACATGCGACATTCCAATTGTAATCCGTACCGTTCAAGAATACCAATTCCTGCCTAACTGAGCATTAATAACAAAAGCTCTCAAAATTAACATTCTATGAAGAACTATTTACTGTAAAACATACATTAAAGAATTATAAAGCACGAGGTATAGTTAATCCTTTTCTGTCTCAGTTCAGCTACACCATTTATTATAATTACTGTCAAAGTCAGCTTCAGCATTTCTATCTGTCACAGAGGCTTATACTGGACATGTCTTGACTCTTCCTAGACCTCCACATAACAAAATTGTTAATTTTAGTTCAAACAGTATCACACAGAAGTAATGAATCTAAACCTGGACATTTCACCCTTTGTTGGCATACTTTCTTTGACCGTGGTGTCCAGGGTAAACAGCAATCTGTAGAGAATTGTCATTTAAATTGTGCCTACAGTATTTGCATATCATTATAGTACAATACTTTATAGAATGCATGCCTCAATGTAACCCTGAAACTTTCGCACTTAGCAGTTTAGTTTTTTTTAAATAGCCTATGTTGGCTTTTTTTTAGTGTATGAATTGTTGCAATGATTGGTTGCACATATTAATCTTAATCTAAACTTGTTTATTTAACTTTTTTTTTAGTTTTTCTTGGTTTTACTTTTGGGAAACAGCTTTTCAGTAAAAAGTACATGGTTTTATTGGGTATTACAGAATTGCTAACTGAGACTATCATCACTAAAAAACAAACATTAGTTTACCTTACAAATCTTCCTATACCATTTGTACAATGAGCTTGTGTAGTGAGTGAATGCACTTTGTTGTTATGTGGTGGATGCTTTCATTTTGCCCATGAAAACACACATTTCTAGTTTGCTAAACTTGTGTGCATGAAGACGGTTTCACTTTTTCTTGTTCACTACAATTTGCACCAAGGGAAACCTACCAAAACACATTAACATCCAAGAATACTGTTTTGTACAGTGCAACTGCAGATGCAATAATGTATCACATTTTCCTTGCCATTGGAGGCTTTAAACTTTTGATTATATTTTTGGAGAGGAGGTTAAAGATATATGGACCACTACATGAAAACGGGAAATACACAGGACAAAAAAATAGTTGCACAAGGTTATTTTTCAGAAACAATGAGGTTTATCGTTCATTTTTAAAATTATTGGTGACAGGTAAGTGCACAACACTGCTGGTTTATTCATGAATAATAAGGGAACTGTTAAAGATAAAAACATGTACATATTGGATAAGCTTGTGTCTTTATGCTACATCATTTATTGTAATCACTGTCATTGTCAGCTTCAGCACTTCTAGGCATACATGTACACTGGGCATGTATTGTGCTGTGCACAGCAATTTACAGATTCTGACCTCTAAAGGTAAAACTCTGGGAGATTAACAGTTTAGTTCTCTGGCAAATTAACAGGTATATGTTCAGTTTGTTAAAAGTGTTCTGGGAATTACATATACTGGTAATCTATGAACTGCAGCAGCAGTACAGTACATTTTGACGTTATGTGTTTCTTCATTTTTAGATACCAGGGTCAGAGGATGGTTCATGCTGGACTCCTGTTTGCCGACAATGTCTCTTACCCTTTTGTACCTGCTTATTGTATGGCTGGGAACAATATATATGAAGAACAGACCTGCATATTCTTTAAAGGGTGTTTTAATTGCATATAACTTTTCAGTAACCATGCTGTCTCTGTACATGCTCATTGAGGTAAGAAAAAAGAAAAACAGAAAAATTAACCATATCTCACTAACAGACTACAGTTACTTGAATGTTAAAAATTAAGAAGTATGTTATTGATTTGGTTTTTTACAACTGAACTAAAGCCAACATGTGGGATATATGCACCAGTATATTTATGTAATGGCAGTACTATTTTAAATCTATTTATTTCATAATGAATAACTGCCAGTACTGTATATCTAGGCTGAAAATAGAAAATGCTCTTCTTCAAAGGTAAAATCTTGCTTGTGTAATTCCTAACACATTATTGTTTGGTTTCACGAACCCCTAGTCCTAACTGTTGACTACTTTACCTTAAAGAGTAAGTAGCAGGGTTCTGAAAAATATAGCGATATACATCCCCACGTATTTCTACAACTATTTAAATAACGTACCTGTAATTTTTCTTTTCGTTGTTAACATCCTGACAAGGTTTTACACATTTAAATAAAGTTTAACTCTCTGTCAAAGATATGTCTGTTTAGTGGACTCAGGTTTGAGATCAGAGGTGTGTCCTCTCTGATCACTGACGAGAAGCGATTTTTTTTTTTCTACCCGTAGTTCTGAAGAGACAAGCCCCAATGAAGCTTGGTCATTGACGATGGTGTGGCTTATCTCTCTCTTTCTCCAAATAGTTTGACACAATTGGGGCTACCCTGGAGAATAATTCCAACTAGTCTACGTGAAGGGATGAAAACTAAATAAACATGGTCTGTGGGTTTTATAGTTCTATGTGAGGTTTATAATTGAGTGTTTTAAAGTTGTGGGTGAACATACGAAATGCAATACAGCACATTCCTTTAAAGTAAGTTAGTTTTCATTTCTGTTCATACAGGATCATCTTCAGTTTCATACATTAATACATACATAAATAAATCAGATGGTATGGTAATTGTATTTAAAAAGCATAGGCATGCAATATACCTATTTATAACTGCATTAACTTTTTTTTTGTTTGTTTTTCCCCAAACTCAGTATTTCGAAGTAGATTCACTTTGACATGAAGGAATTTCTATTTATGTATTTATTTATGTATTAATATTGTATGAAACTGCACTGAGCAGAGTGTATGGAGCTGTCACTCTCTGTCAGATTGGAAAGGAGGTGGATGGAAAGCCTCCAGTTCCATGATCTTCGGCAAAAAGGCAGGATTGGTACAGAGCATATAAATTAAGCAGGCTTTTGCTATGGAGAATGCCTTCATCTCACTCACCCACTTTACGGAGGTGATAGCAAGCAAGAAAGCCACTTTGAGCGATACAAATTTCAGGTCAGCTGAATGCATGGGTTCAAATGGAGGCTTCATGAGTGCATTAAGCACTACGTTTAGCTTCCTGCGAGGAAAAATGTCCTTCATAGGTGGCCGAAACCACCAAGCCCCAATCAGGAAATGAGCTCCTGGGGAGACCGAGTCAATTTTGACATGGCAAGCTGAAATAGCTGCCAGATAGACCTTTAATGTGGAGAGGGATTTCCTCTCATCAAAAAAGGTACTGCAAAAATTGCAGCATAACTGCCATGGGACCAGTTGTGTGGTCGAACCCACAAGGTAGACTGAAAAACACCCCACTTGTACTCGTACTGGGAGTGCGTAGACAGTGCATCCCCAGACTGCTCAAATGCAGCCGTTCAGGGGCCAGACCCAGAGCTGCAAGCTCGATGGGTCAGGATGCCATAAGGTCCCCCGTGCCTGACTGAGCAGGTTGTGGCGCTTGGGCAGTTTCCACGGCTGCATCAGGGTTGAAAACCAGTCTCCTGGGCCAATAAGGGGCTACTAAGTGCACCTTGGCCCGGTCCTGCCTGGTTTTCTCCAGACACAGCAGGAGCAGGGCGAGTGGTGGGAAAGCATATAATAGGGCTGCCACTGGTGTGCCAAGGCATCTATTGCCAGTGGGTCCTCCTCTCCTATTATGGAGAACCAGAGGGGACAATAGATTGATTCCTGGGAAGCAAAGAGATATATCTCTGCTCTCCCAAACCTCCCAAATAAGGCTCACCACCTTGGGGTGAAGCCTCCACTCTGAGGCACTGGGGACTCTTCTTGAGAGGAGGTCCGCCGCACAGCTTGTCACCCTGGACAGATGTACTGCCCACAGTGAGAGGAGATTTTCTCCAGAGAAAAAGCTTGCAGGCCACACGATGGAGACTTGCTTGGGAGGCCAAATGGCAAGACATGGAACACGTATGCTGTTCCCTGAAAAGCGGACCGCAGGTACTTCCTGTGTGCTGGTTTTATGGGGATGTGGAAATAGGTGTCTTTGAGGTCCACCGTGGTGAACCAGTCGCCTGGCCCGATTGACTGCAACAGCTGTTGCATCGTCAACATTTTGAACCTCCTTTGGCTCAGATACAGGTTGACCTGTCTGAGGTTGAGGATCAGTCTGAGACCACCATCTTGCTTGGGCACTAGGAAGTACCTGGAGTAGAACCCTTCCTCCAACTGGAGGAGGTCTATCGTGAATAGCTGCTACCTCTTGGATACCACAGCGGTGTCCTGTGGGTCTGTGACTGATGTTGTAGTCACGCCACAGGGAGGGGGACCGTGCTTGAACTGCAGTGAGTAGCCAGTCTGAACGGTAGTAAGTACCCAGATGTCTGTGGTGCACTGACGCCAATAGTCCAGATGGCTGCCTGAGAAAGGGCCCTGGGCCTGTGGTAGCAAATTCCTAGGGCTGCTGCTCAGCTTGTGGCTTGGACTAATGCTTCTGTCTCTGCGCATGGTGGCGGAACCTATTACAGCTTCCACGGCGAGCAGGTCGGTTCCAAATATCATCTCTGGCAGTGGGCGCAGACGACTATGCTGGTCTTTGCAGCTGCTGGGTCCTAGGGTGCCAATTTGCTGCTGGTTTACACACTGGAGGTGGTCACTTGGGAAGCAGGTGAACCAGCTCCTTCGTGAATTCCCGCGCGCAGTGAGAGCGCTGCAGCATCTCGTCCACCGCAGGACCAAACGTATGCCCTGGTGTAATCGGGGCATCTAACAACGGAGCCTTGTCCCTGTCAGGCACGCTTGCCTGGGAAACCCACAGTCTTCCCGTTGAGTTTGGACACACGGAGCAGGTTCTTGTTAACCAGGCACAGCTCATCCAACTGTTGTAGTGCGGGCCTGTGGTTCTCTGAAAGGGACCTCGGCAGATGGCACTGGTAGGCTACCAGGATGCTATTATAATTGCCCAGCATTGCTTGAAGATCACCTCAGGCACGCTTGAAGATCACATCAGTGACCTGCTTGTTGGGGCAAGTAGCGCTAAATTAGGCGGCAATAGAAGCTTCCACCGGCGGAAATTGGGCCAGGCCCAGCTTCTCTGCATCAAGTACTCTATACAGGGCATCCATCGATCAGTAAACAGCAGGAGCTGTTGCCGGGTTGTCCCAGGAAGACTAGATTTCAAAATGAAAATGCAGGTGCACTGGGGGAACACACAGGAGAGATGGAAGGCACATCATCGAATATGGACTGCCTTGTTTCACCTTCTGTAGGCCAGGACACTTGCAAAATTGCAGTGGCCCTTTTTATCAGCTGCTGCTTTGCTGACAGGGAGAGCTTAACTGTAGGGGATGCACTGTCAGACTCCACATCCTCAGATGAGAATGCCAGCTCCTGTTCGCCCGCCTCCTCAGAGGTGGCGATGGACAGTATGTCCTCCTGTGGCCAATCTATGCTCGTAGCCCCCTGGGGCCCCACAGTAATTCTGTGAGAACAGTTCCTTGGTGGGAAACAGCTGCCCACAGCTTTTCCAGTCCGGTACCGGTGCAGTGGTTTTAGCACCATGTAGGACCAGATTGGTACTGGTTCGGAACCGGGACGGTACCGGGTCGGTTCGGTCACTTTAGCACCAGGTCGGTACAGTATGGTACCGGGTTGGAACTGGGTCAGTTCGGTACCGGTTCTGTGACTTTAGCACCGTATCGGTACGGTTACGGTACCGGGTTGGTATCGGGATTGTACTGGGTTGGTTCGGTACTGGTTCTGTGACTTTAGTACCGGGTCAGTATGGGTACGGTATGGGTCGGTACCAGGACGGCACCGGATTGGTTCGGTACTGGTTCTGAGATGGAAGCGTTGGTTTGGTACGGGTAGGATACCGGGTCAGAACCGGGTCAGTTCGGTACCGGTTCGGTGACTTTAGCACCGGGTCAGTATGGGTTCGGTCCGGGACAATGCTGGGACCGGTGCGGTTAACCTCGGTCCTGGTTGGGTACCGATACCGTACCGGGTCAGGAGCAGAGACGGTCGGTGACCTCGGTACGGGGTCGGGAGCGGACCGGGTCGTTGACCGTGGGTGACAGTGTACAGGGATCCCCACCTGTATAAGCCACTGGCAAAACCACTCAGTTAGTACCACACACAAGACTGAGAGAAGCCTGCTTGTTAGAATAGTACTAACAGCCAAGATACTGTGGAAGAGATTGCAAGCAAGCACAACCGAAGCAGGTATCTTGGTCCTGCGAAGTGCTGCTGAGCCCAGCAGCTGCTTTTGCTGCGTGTGTGCTATAGCACCACGTTGCAGAGAGGTCTGAGCATAGTCTCTAAAATAACAGAAAACACACAAGAGAAAAAAATGTTCTCAACAAATACAGTGATTTAAACAATTACATAAATAATATTAAACGTCTCGTATTTTTAGCCAAAGCCAAAATGAGAAATAAATAACCGGAGCTATTGCAGCCTGGGGGGGTTGAGCACAAAGTCAGCCGACTTATGCTGATGGATCCCTGGGAAGGCGCGACTCTAGCCGCTGGCTTCACGCGGGACACAAGGCCACAGTGGGACGTAACAAGCAACAGGCTGTAGTGCAGAAAGTATGCGTAATTAGTCAAAACTATTACAGCGATTATATTAATATCATATATCATTTGTGTAAAACACAATAAATGCAAAATATATAGCAGATAGAAGTAACAAGTACTTTCCTGAACAAGGCTCTCTGTCAGGTCAGTCTTAAAGGAACAATGGCGATGAGATCTGTGAGCGCAGTCTGTTTGTATAGAGAGCAGCTTTGGTATGTCTTATTCAGGTTTCAGGTATCTATACAGTAAATACTCATATGGTAACAGTTACATTTCATACTTGAAAGGGAAACACACCGTCATCACTGCCCCAACTTCATTGGGGTGTGTCTCTTCAGGAATATGTTAAAAAAGTGTACGCCTACTGGCAATGACCAGAGAGAGGACACACCTCTGATCTCAAACCCATGCAGTAACCAGGCATCTTGAAAAGACCTTTGAGAGAGAGTTTAAATTTGTAAAAATGTGTCAGGATGTTAACAACTAAAAAGAAAAATTACAGGTACGTTTTTAAATAGTTGTAGCAATATGTGGGGTAACGCTATATTTTTCGAACCCCGCTATTTACTCTTTAAGGTAAAGTTAGGTACAGTCGGAGACCAAAGGGCCCAATTAGCAGTAGGATAAAGGCAGTTTATCCTACTGCTAATTGTAATAAAAACTGATCTAGTTCCAGAACCAAAGTAGGGCACAGACTACATGAAGACTCCAACCAGAGCCCTTTAAAAGAGCTGACCAAGGTATTAAATTAATTGTATCAAAATTTTAAGCATTATCAACCTATACTTATGGTGCAGATTTGTTGTTTCTTTGCTTGTTTTTTTTATTTTATTTCATACTGTACTTTAATTCAGGACATACAGTTTTTTCAAATACATTATCATGTTGATAATTAAAAAAACATTTCATACCACAGTTCAGCGACTTCCACACCTCCTACTATCTCCCCTTAATTTCAACTGGATACATGCACATTTAAGAATTTACAGGTTAATGGGTACTAAACAAGGGGTACTTTTATGATGTGTCACATTAAGATTTGCCTTCCCACTGCTTTAAGAAATGTCATGGCACTGAGGTTCTATCAATGGGGCAATTTCCATGGAAAAAGAAAAATTAGTCTCACCTTTTTCTCACTGTATTTTGGTAGTACTTTCGTGTTGTGTGTGTTTCCATGTAGTTTTCTTTTAGACAGAGAGATTCTCGTTCCAAATGCAAATAACCAAATTAATATTAAAATACGGGAGGGTATATTTAAATGTTTGTGTCTGTTTCAATTTGTCCTTGCGCTCCTGCTGATATTGTACAGCTTTCCTAAACTAGGTTTAAGTGTGTAACTTGCCTATTTTGACCACCAAAAAGATGTAATAAAGAAGTGCAGACACCACGTTACACAAATACTAATACAAAAAAAACATTCCATAAAAAAGCGCTGTGTACTATCGTAGTATTATTTGCTAAATATTTTTGGATTCATATATATTTATTATAAACCTATTATTATTATTATTATTATTATTATTATTATTATTATTATTATTAATTTGTCATTTAGCAGACACTTTTAATACTACTACGACTACTACTACTACTACTACTAATAATAATAATAATAATAATAATAACTACAACTGTCAGGAAGTTTTACAGCTTCCAAGCTCAGTACCAGTTGGAAATTTTGGCAAGCTGTAGCATTGCAGCACAAGTGTCAGCAACAGATCAGTTTTATCGCACAGTTTCAATTCAAAATACTGCATTAGCTCATTATCTCACGATACTTTATAACTTTAAACACCATAGGAACCATGGCCCTATCTACACACTGTAAGGAGTTATAAGCTAGTTTTACATTTATCTTAAGGAGCGGTCAAAGGTCACAGTTAAGGCAATTTCTGAATAGAGCATATATGGGTTCCTATATGTGTTCCATAGTAACCATTACCCTATCTGCACTTTGTAAGGAGTTATAAGCTAGTTTTGCATTTGACCTTAAGGAGAGGTCAAAGGTCACGGTCAAGGCAATTATTGAATAGAGCATATATGGGTTCCTATATTTGTTCCATAGTAACCATTAACCTATATGCACTGTAAGGAGTTATATGCTAGTTTTACATTTGACCAAAGATTTTAAAAGGTTTTGAAAGAAATGCGTCAGGCGGCCATCTTGGTTTAGGGAAAAAATCACAATTTTTGAAAAAGTCAGCTGTACTGACACAGTGATTATGCTTGTCATCTTTGGAGTTAATCAACTAAACCGTGTTCATCTGAAGCGGTTTTAAATTTAAGAACGAAACGTAGGTCTGGCGGCCATCTTGTTTTACGAAAGAACACCATTTTGCCATATTTGAATTCCATTGTCCACAGGATGATGCCTACCAAGTTAGTTGGTTAAAAAATGGTTTACAAACAGAAGCAGTTTGATGTTTGGGGCGCGTTTTGGCGTATTTGGTGGCAGCCATTTTGATTGGCTGCCACCGGTTTCCAAGAAGATTATTTAGAAAGGTTTTTCCAAAAAATGTGTCAGGCTGCTATCTTGGTTGATGCAGGAGCACAATTGTTTTTGCATCTGAACTGTAATCTACACAGGATGATACCTGCCAAGTTTCATGTTGATTGGTTACACCACATGCGAACAGGAGCAGTTTAAAATTTTGGGAGGAAAAAACGACAATAGGCCTTTTTCCATCCAACTTTTAAGCTTGGTAAAACTTATGCGAATAAGAAAATATATGCAACATATGACAAGCTTGCTCGCTAGAGATGGTTTTATTTTTTACTCGCATAACAAGCTCGCTCGCTAGAGGTGGTTTTATTTTTTACTCACAGCGACATTTTATTTGACACTTGCATGGAAGAAACGTAACGAGCAAATTTCTGGTCCTAGCGCCCTTCTTTGCCATTCCAGTGACGTCAAATTGTTTAATGCCCTATTGATAAAAAAAAACTGTTGGCAGACATGGATTAAAGAAGAAACACAATTATTTTTACAATTACTGAACGAATATCATGTTGTCTCTGCACTTGATTTGTTTACGTTTTAAGTTTCTACCCATTTCAATTTTTTAAAAAAAGGTCTATTAAAAAATGCTATTTGTTTTCTACGAACAGGTAGTCTGCTCCCTGACTATTTTAGGAAATCCTTCTGAATCATATTATACGTTAATTCAAATCATGTGATGAATACTATCTATATATGGACTGTATTGGGGGGGGGGGTTCCCCAAATATAAATTAGAAATATTATTATTATTATTTTTATCGCTTCACTGCCAAAATGCACTGATTTGCCTGACAATCACACAAGCAAATCGTATTGAATGCGTCACCTTTTGCTAAAGATATTAATTTAAAATAAATTACTGAGTACCCCCCCCCCACCAACTGCAATTGGTAAATGAGAGAACTGTCAGTATTATTTTATATCATTTCAGATGTACGCAATAACACAAACTGAGAAATAATGTTGGAATTTGTTAATCTTTTTATTCCTTATTCAGTAATTATTTTCTCGTATTTTAAAAATGGGCTTTTGATTGGCTGATTTGGCGCCACTAGTCTCCTCAAATCTCCACTGGTGTGCCATGCAGTGGCTTGAAACCTAGTCTCCTGAAACCAAGTTCCAAGTGACAAAGTGGCTCTGTGTTCCCTCAGCTTTAAAATTAAGTTAAGCAAACTGAATTTGTAATTACAAAGTGTCTTTTTTCTTAATAAGAGCATCCATTATATATATATATATATAGGCTCTCTGTGGTTATGTATTTGTTGTGTTCTTGTTGTTAGGATCCAGTATATTAGTCCATATGAGTTCAACACATTTCTGAGAAGATACTGTTGTAATCCACTGGGACTTTGTTATGTAGTAAGTTGTGCAGCAAGCTGATGTTTAGCCCTGTATTTGTCTTTTTGAACAAATTCATGGAACCAATTATTTTTTTTTCATGTTTTCGTACTTTTAAAACAAATCTTGCTCAATGAATTTGCTCAAGCCTGATGTTGTTGGTAGATGGGAGCAATATACAGCAACGCTAATAATACATATTTTGGTACAAACGTGACTTTCTTTTCCTTCGTAGGTACCCATGCTACTTAAAGCTAGTGTACAATGAATAGCATCGTCTAGGCCAGAGCAAAAAGCGTAAAGGCTATGTTATTTATTTATGCTTTTATTGCAAAGGGTATTTTTGTATTTGTAGTAGCTTCAGTATTTTTTGTAACCTTGCTTATAAAACTTAACTATAAAGCACTTTTTATAAGTCAAATGGCAATAATCTGAAATGTTGAATAAATGGTGTCACGAAAAAAAAAAAAAACCACTTAAACACTGAATAAAGAGGTCTTTAAACCGCTCGTTGTATGCTTATTTTTTTCCTATTCGGTCAAAGAACTTGCCAATGAAGGACTGCTTGGCAAGGCCTTCAGTTATAGTAGAAAGTTGCGCGAGGTTACGTCACAAACGGGATTTCACTGCTGAAGTCTGGTAAGTGTAATGCACAACTTCCAGACATGTTTACATGAAAAAAAAAACTGAATTTTTGGTAAATTGTACAGCTTTTTAGCGTGCGAAGGCGATTTACCCACTCTTTAAAGTCATACAATGTTTTAGACACGCACTCCCTATAGAGTGTGGCATATGCTCCTACGTTAGCTGTATGGAAACCCAGCCAATGATGTTTTGACTCAACAGTGCAAAACAACAGGACAATCAGATTCCTTGTTGAGGAAATTCAAGTCCACATGCCACACAGGCTGCTTTGTGTTTTAGTACAGATGAGGGTGTGGGATAGGAACCTTTGCATTCCTGATTTCTATATTCTTTCTGCATTATGGTAATGTGCGTATCTTAGACAATCACAAATTATTCCCCCAGTTTGAATTCTGTTCTTATTAACATAATAGCATGAGTTAGCAGAATGTTACAGACCTTCAGCTAGTGTAGCAGTTTCTCATGACTAAAACAAAAGATTAGAACTATATTTAGAACTATATATTTCAAGGACTACATAGCCATTTTAAAGCAGCCTAATGTCAAATATAATCATAATACAGTATATGCTTACCATTTGGGGACAGTGAATGCTGCAGTTACATCACAAATACAACTTAGTAGGTTTTAGGACATTAAGCCTTTGAAACCAGTTCAAGAAACATTCTAGTTGGTATTAGCTTTGATGAAGCTGGTTTTATATTTATTGTATTTTATATTATGGGATTCATTGGATGATGGGAAAACTAAATACTGGAGCCTGAAAGTTACAAACACCACACTGATCTGTCAACCAAACACAAACTTGAACCTGGAAACGGTTTTGTGGCTTCCATAAAAGATGTTCTCCTGGCATAGTTTTTATTGTTTTCTTATTAATATTTCTTGTGTTAAAGATGTAAAGTGTGACAGGGATGGCTGCCATCAGGCTAGAATGCAGGAACAAAACACAAGGCAGTACTGCGGCGCCATGTTTATTTAAACACAACAAATAAAATAAAAGGTTCAAAACAGAAAAACACTGCACCAAAGCAAAATAAAATAGATAAACAAAACTAAGTCTTGAACACAAAATAAAGCAGACCTAAGGTCAGGCTGGGCAGTTGCCTTCACTGAGCCTTATTTATTTTTCTTTTACTTTTCGTTCTCGCTCTTGGACTCTCCACTCACTTTCATTCTCTCTCCTGCAGGTTTTTATACAGGTGACCATCTCCCGATTAGCAACAATTAATCAATAAATTCAATCGGGAGATGGCCACCTTCTGCACGAGGTTTTTGTATGATGGAGCTTCCCCATCCACGCTGCCTTCCCCATCCTGTTCATATACATAATAAATCACAATAACAAAACATCGTATTTTTAAATCCAAAACAAAATACATTCAAACCAATACTAAAAATAACCAGTTCCCAAACAATACATTTTAAATCATACAATAATAATCACCTGTGCTAAAATAAACAAATACATTTAAACAGCTGGGCTTTGCCCTGGCCTCTTTTATATGTGAGGGCTTTTCTACCGCCCTGCTACACGCAGTTAATACAGTATACATATATTAAATCATTATAAGTACAAGTTTCAGTTAGACATTTCAGTCTTATGAATGTCCTCCTGATGTACTTCTAAATGTGTGGTTCTACTGCAAGTATTTTTTGTATTTTGCTTTTGTAAGCCAATAGCACAGCCTCCATATTAACCTATGTGTGGCCTATGCTTTTTCCCTAGATTTAACCTCTGTATTCAACCATCATCTGAGGTTTGTTGTGGTTCATTTTTATGAAGGAATTTCTTCTCTAACGGATTGCTTTCTTTCTGTACGAATGAAAACCTAAGCATTCAAGTTGACAAATTAATGCTCTACAGTTCAATTGTGGACACTTTAAGCCAGTCTGTATCTGGTTGCACAGTGTCTAAAAGCCATCAGTCACAGTGTAAACTGTCAAATAGTCATGCAGTGTTGTCATTTAATCATAGTGCATTTAATCTGTGTTTGAGTCACAGCTGAGCTAGTGGAAGAGCTCCTTTAACGAAACTCGTACAATGTTTGTCTCCAGACCTAAGAGTCATGGGTTTGAATCTCATCTCCCAAGTGTTCAAAAGATTGAATTGTTTGTCAGTTTCTACAGAATAAGCCTTATTCAGCTGTATATCATTTTGGTTTATTTTAATACACAGTAACAGAATACATTACTTTTGTAATACAAAACTGCATACAGTACTACATTTTACAGTTTATAGAAATATAAAAGTTAATTTACATTTTTTTCTTCATTTTTGGTATCTATTACAGTTTAGTGATTCCATTTCTATAACAAATTGATCAGGCATCTCATGCAAGGGACAGCCCATTTAGACAACGTCAATGCTACATATTGTGTCTCAATTTTTTGTCCAAATACTAGAGCAAGGGTAAGAACCAGAAAGAATGCGGTTGAAAATTGTTCTCTGTATGAATATTACTCATTCAGTTTGGCACATTACTGCTAATGCAGGTGTTTTGTCCTGTACAGACATAGTGGCCCATTACAAGCAGTACAGATTAACAGCATTCTCATGTCTTATTACTTTGGTAACGGTTGCATGGGTTAGATTACTGTAGAAGCAATCTTGAGTGAACATTGTGTGAGGGCAGATTAATATGGATTTATGGAGTGTACAGTGTCCTTACTACCAGGACAAATTAAGCAAAACCACATTAGAATGAAACAATACTGTATTTGACAAAAAGCTTAAAAGCAATTAAGTTGATTAGTGTCATACATTCATAATTGGAACATATTATACAGTTGACCTCTGATTATTATTATTTATTTCTTAGCTGACACCCTTATCCAGGACGACTTACAATTGTTACAAGATATCACGTTATTTTTTACATACAATTACCCATTTATACAGTTGGGTTTTTACTGGAGCAATCTAGGTAAAGTACCTTGCTCAAGGGTACAGCAGCAGTGTCGCCACTGGGGATTGAACCCACGACCCTCTGGACAAGAGTCCAGAGCCCTAACCACTACTCCACACTGCTGCCCTGAGCTAACAAAACTTCATTTCAGTTCATAACATTGTATAGCCTGGAGCATTGCGCCTTGATTGCACACTATTCAGAATGGGACAAGTATCATGCAAGATAACTAACTGAAAAAAGAGGAATTGAATGCTAAATACTAGGTGCACATTTCCCATGCAATGCGTTTACTATGGATGGGGCAATCTGCCTGCAATTTGCTCATAAGGGAAAATAAAAGCTGCTGTGTGTGCACCCTACTCTGCAAAAAGGATAACTATTACAGATATGTAAAAAAATATGTTGTGGTCAAATGTTTTGTGTATTGTGCATGACGAGAAAAAGTGCATGGATTATGGGTAGAGTGTAGGCATCTTGTAATACATACGATTGTTATTCTGTTTCAGCTGATTGCATCAACATGGGAAGGTGCTTACAATTTGCAGTGTCAGAATCTCCACAGTGCTGGGGAAGCGGACACAAGGGTAAGATACAAAATGAATGCAACATATTGTTACACTATCTGTGTTCTTTGTGATATAAGGGCAGAGTTTGATATATATTATAATGTATATGCAAACAGGCCGATTAGAAAGTCAGTTGGTGTTTTTACAGCGTGTATATCACACTGAAAATGCTGCATTCTGCTTTCATTGTTACAGTATTTTTGGACACCAGAAACAAGCAGTCAATGCAATACCACTTGTTTGACTTCACTAACTGTACTGTTAAGATGTAGTTTGCAAGTACAGAGCAGCAAAAGAACTGTGAAAACTATCTACTATCAACATTATTGTGATTACTTTGATATTACAACATACAAAAAGAGTTTTAACCAAGTAGGTTACTTTACCTGAGTATTACAGTATCCAACTGCACTGTAATTACAGAGTGTCCTTCGGACCTTTCTGCCGAGCTCCCTTTTCAAAACAGCAACACGCCGCTAAAAACCTGACAGACAATGTAAAAGAAAAAGAAAACAGGAAACCATACAGCCTGCCCTATAACACTATCGACAGATGGGACAGCCCCAATTAGTACTAATCGCGATCTAATGTTACCTTTGGTAAGGTAATGAGTGCCAACTGGGTTCTGCAAAGACATATGTAAAAGGTACAACCAAACCTAAAATAGGATCTGAACAAACCGACTAAAATGTTCTCATAAAATGGTATAGTCCATGATTCTGCTGCTGCTATACATCTATATTAGTTCTTTAGGTTTATAGTTTAAGGGGGAACTTTTAAAGCAATAGAACCTGAAGAAGAAGGCTTTACCATCTGGTAAGGCCCGACTCGTGCTGTTAAATGTCCCGAGCCGAAGCCAATGGCATTTAACATAATGAGAAGGCCCTTACTAGACAGTAAAGCCCTCTTATGACAGTTTTATTTCTATTAGAAAATGGATAAGTTAAAAAAAATATAAATTAAAGTGTTTTTTTTTTTTTGTGAGTTTAGACAGCACTAGTTTTTGTTGCTACTGAATGGTTTGCTCAGAATACCATGTGTGTTCTGGTAGCTTCAGGCTACAACTGAAAATATCAAATTTATTTTCTGAGTTAGTATTGGTCTCGTCACCTTCACGAGTGTCGGAGCAAAGCGGAGCCACCAAAATGTGATATTTTCAGTTAGGCCGTGGCATATCCTCTATTTACACAACTCGTATGAGAATAAATTCAGGTACTTAATTTTTACATTCTGTCACCATAATAATATCATATCTATTAGTGATCTGTGTTGAGATGAAAAGGGATTTTTCACAGCTTAGGTTTACTAAAACAATACATTGTTCTTGCCTTTTATCAACTTACCATAACAGGTTGCTAAGGTGTTGTGGTGGTACTACTTCTCCAAGCTGATTGAGTTCTTGGACACCATATTCTTTGTTTTACGGAAGAAGAACAATCAGATTACTTTCCTTCACGTGTATCACCATGCATCAATGTTCAACATCTGGTGGTGTGTTCTCAACTGGATACCCTGTGGACAAAGTAAGTAAAAATGAGTCATAGATAATAAACGAATAAACGAGTCATAGATAATAAAAACGTATAAAACAATAGTCTACAGTTATATTTACACAGGTCTGTTACACCTGCTCTTATGTAAAAACACAACTGCAAGTTTTAGTCAACAAGTTCTATGTGAGTCATATGAGGAGCTCCCTGGTACCCTAAAGAGTCTTGTACGCATTGCTAGCTGTTTGATTTTCATAGGTCAAAAGACCCTATTAAATTATCTTATCAGTGGCAGTGTTAAATCTTCTTAATTCTAGAACAGAAGGCAATAGTAAAGGATATGGGTTTGCCCTAGCAGAATGACTAAACAATTGTGTTATAGTCATTCATATTACTGATTTTTTCTAAATGTACTTTACAATAAGAAAGTTTAACGATATACTAAGAATTTACTGTCCTTCATAATGGTTAACTATGTGTATTAACCATAGTTATCAACGAATAGCCCTTTGTCTGTGCTTTCACTATGATTTTACTATGCATGACTTATTCAGCTACCGGTATGATTTTTACCATACATGCCCCAGTAAACTTATATTAGGGGTTAATTGTCACTGAACTCAGAATCAATCTGATCTGTGAGGTTAAGATTATTAAAATAGAGATAGGATATAAAGTCAATGAGCTCTTAATTAACCATGTGCTTGCCTGTTTCTTGTAGGTTTCTTTGGTCCTACCCTGAACAGTTTTATCCATGTATTAATGTACTCCTACTATGGGCTATCTACCATTCCTTCAATGCACAAATACCTCTGGTGGAAGAAATATCTTACTCAGGCTCAACTGGTAGTGTATTTATTTTACATTTTTTTTAAATCATTCATATACAGTATAGTTTTACATGCTTTTATAATTAGCTACAAGACAAAATAATAAAGCACCTTTAACCAGTTTGACAATTGAAAAACAGCTGCCTTGACACTGTCTATAGGGGTCTTAGGACCACTATGGCCAGCCAGGATAGCACAGATTTGACGTCACGAGTCTGTGTTTCAATTGTTCTGGAGGGATACATGACTATTCCTTAATGATTACAATCTCTAAATCCTTCATGGAAGTTGTGGTGTAAATCTGCAGCAAAGTCTGTTCCCTTTCAAGTATGAAATGTAACCATTACTGAATGGGTATTTACCTCCCAGAGACCCGAAACCTAAATAATATATAACAAAGCTGCTCAGCCGAGCCTGTGATGCAGCCATGCCCACCCCAGAGAGATCTCAGTGCCATTTTTCCTTTCAAAAACTGACCTGACAGGAGAAACTATTCAGATAAGTACTTCTTACTTTTTGTGCTGTAGATTTTTCACATTTGTGTTTTTACACAAATTAAACGTGATATTAAAAATAATCGCTGTGTTAGTTTTACTAACTATGCGTATTTGTGCACTACAGCCTGTTGTTTGTTATGCCCCGTTGCAGGCTGCTTCGGTTGTGATTGCATGCAATCTCTACCACAGTATCTTGATACCATTTTGGTGACAGCTTTTTGCATCACCATTACAAGGGCTGTTAGTTCATTCTAACAAGTAGGCTTCCCTCAGTCTCATGTCAGTACTGACAGTGATTTTGCCAGTAGCTTTCACTGGTGGGCATCCCTGAACAGTGCTACCCACGGTAACTGCGAACCAGTGGACCCGTACCGGTACCGAGGTCACTGCATCGGTACCGCACTGGTTTTGACCCGGTACTGTACCGCACCATACCAACCCGATACTACAGTCACTGAACCAGTACCGAACCAAGCCGGTATCATCCCCGTTCCGACCCACTACCAACCGGTGCTTACATCTCCTGTCCGGTCTTGTCCTGGTCTTGAACAGCCTTGTTTCTGTCTTCAAACAGACTGAAGCAGCACCGGTACATTGTTACTGTACACTGCATTGCTACTTGCATAATGCCTGGGTTTTATCCTGCCTGTTGAGGACAGGCACGGCAGATACTTTTCCTGCCTGGGGCCAGAGCATGCAAAGGAGGCACTGGTGAACCACAGTTTCTGCGAGTTTTGTGCTCATTTCTCCAAGCACACACTGGAGAAATGTCTCCCGCAGCTCTACAGCGCGCTCTGCGTCTCTCACTCCTGCACAGCACTCTTCCCCATCACCCTCTGGTAGAGAGGTAGCTGCGTCCTCACCCCATGGCTCTGTTCACGGTCTTCCCCAAGGAAGAAGAAAAGTTGAAAAAGCTCTGGGCAGCAGTTTCCCACCAAGGAACGGTGCTCTCAGAGTTACTGTGTGAACGTTCACTCCGCCTGACCTCTTGAGGTCCCAGGGGGTTACGAGCGTAGATTGGCAGCAGGATGACATGCTTTCCCTTGCTGCCTCTGAGGAGGTGGGCGAACAGGAGCTGGCATTCCCGTCTGAGGACGTGGAGTCAGACAGCACATCCCCTGCGGTTAAGGTCTCCCTGTCGGCAGAGCTTCTGCCACTGATCAAGAGGGCCACTGCAGTCTTGCAAGTGCCCTGGCCTACAGCACAGACAGGGCAATCCATCTTTGATGACGAGCCTACCACCTCTCCTGTGTCCCCCCAGTACCCCCATTTTCTTTTTGAGATCCAGACGTCCTGGGGTCACCCGGTTACAGGTCCTGCTGTTTCCCGGTCTATGGACACTATATAGGGTGCACAATGTAGATAAGCACTCTTGTCCAAGGACGCTGTGGAGAACAGTGCCAGGTCTCGCAGGTGATCCTCAAGCGTGCCTATTCAGCCAGTGCGTTTGCGCATGGAAGAAGCTGGATGGCAGAAGCTTCTCAGACCCTACCTTTGGGTCTCCTGCGCATGCACCCTGCAGGCCTGGTTCAACAGCAGGGTTGTCTTGCCACTGTCTATAGGCACTCTCTTGGTGGAAACAGCCAGCCCATTTATGCCTCGGCATAGCGCTGGGTAGTGTTACCAGGTCGTCACCATGGATGTGTCCAGCCTGGGCTGGGGCGCTGTGTGGAATGGCAAGGGGGTGCAGAGGGTGCGGAACCCCCCCCTTGGTAGGGTCTCTGCATAAATGTTTTGGAGCTGCAGGCAGTTTACCTGGTCTTGCATATTTTTTTGCAGGAGGTTCAATGGAGCCATGTGCTTGTTCGTACGGACAACACAACAGTGGTGGCATACATACACCACCAAGGCGGCCTCAGGTCTCCCATCTCCATCGCGTGGCCCGCAAGCTTTTGCTCTAAGCACACGAGAACCGCCTCTCACTGAGGGCAGTATACCTGCCCGGGGTGACAAACTGGGTGACGGACCTCCTCACAGGGGGAGTTCCCAGCACCTCAGAGTGGCTTCACCCCAAGGTGGCAAGCCTCATTTGGGAGAGATTCGGGAGAATAGAGATAGATCTCTTTGCGTCCCAGGAATCGACCCACTTTCTCATCTGGTTCTCCATAACCAGGACCCGCTGACGATAGATGACTTGGCACACCAGTGGCAACTATTATATGCCTCCCCACCGCTCGCCATGCTCCCGCTGTGTTTGGAGAAAATCAGGCTGGACCAGGCCAAAGTGCTCTTAGTAGCCCCTTATTGGCCCAGGAGGCTCTGGCTTTCAGCCCTGATGCAGCTCCTGAGTGACCAGCCATGGAGTCTGCCCAAGCCCCTGCATTTGAGCCATCTGGGTCTGCCCAACAGGGTTATTGACACCCTGCAAAATGCCAGAGCAGCGTCCATGCATTCCCAGATGATTTGATTAAGATTGATGATTTCCATTACACGAGAGTAGATGTTAAAACTTCATGCTGATTTGAACTCGGCTCTCGCCAAGATAAGCACCAACTAAGACGTAGCTTTACAGTAAACTAATGTGATCCATATGTGTCTCTATCCATTTACGTTTCCTTCCATATGATGATTTAGATATCCTTCTGTCTGGTGTTAATGGCTGAAGTGTAAAGCTGGCTCCAGGGATCAGCTTATTTTGCCTCCCTGGCTCATCAGCACACACAACGGCTGCGATGCTGGCTCCGGGGATCAACCATAGTGCGGCCTCCCCAGCGCATCAGCATGACAACCGTCTGGATTGAGCTAAATAGGGTACATCTCTGGGGTCTTCAAGTGGGCACCTTCCATCCTCAGTGTTTCGTCGACTAGCCCACGACACCTCAAGAGGGCTCGACAGTGATTCTGGCGTCCCAGCATCACCCCCCTCCGTCCCCCACTCAACTCAGCCCAGCTTACTTACCTGTACATCAGCGTTTCTTTCTTTCTATTGTGCTTGAGATCCCCAGCCAGAATCTTTCCGTCTCAACCACAGCCAGTTGCTGCTCCTCTCTGCTGCTTCAGATAAGTTCTTCACTGTGCGACACAACTCTTGGCCACTGAATCCGACGTCTCTGAGAAACCGGGTTGTAGAGTGTGCCACAAATCCTCGACAACCCACTTCCACTGGGTAAACCCGGACTCTCCATCCTCGCTGTTCCGCTTCAGTGGCTAGTTGAGCATACCGCAGTTTCTTCCTCTCATACGCCTCATCTACAGCATCCTCCCATGGCACTGTTAACTCTACCAGGTGAACAAGGCGTGCTGATCCAGACCACAAGACAATATCTGGTCGAAGGTTAGTGGTGGCAATCTCAGGTGGAAAAATAAGGCGTTGACCAACATCTGCCAGCATTTTCCAGTCTCTAGCAGCTTCCAGTTGTCCTGGGCGAGGATTGGTTTTCACACCTTTTCTTGGTGGTTGCTCTCCTGGGCGGAGGAATGTTGTCTTTTGTGTGTAATGTTTTGATGGAACTGGTGGCAACTTATTGGTCATGTTACGCTTGTCTTCCAATGCTAAGGCCAAACATCGCAGCACCTGGTCCTTGGCTAACAGCCACCTTACATCCTGTCAAAATGTGCCTTAATGTTGTAGGTGATGAACACAAAGGACATGAGGGATCCTCTCCTACCCAGAGGTTTAGGTTCTGTGGTGATGGGAGAACATCATATGTTGACCTGATGAGGAAGCTGATCCTGCTCTGTTCCATTGACCATAGGTCTTGCCAGCCAATCTTGTGTTGTTCCACACTCTCCCATCTCATCCATTCTCCCTGCTTGGCCTGGGAAATGGCCTTTATACACCTCATCCTCTCCTCCTGCTTTTGCACCTCGTTGACTACCAGCTTCCTCCTTTGAGCTGGGGCTGCCTTGTGCCATGTAGGAGGAGCTGAACTGAGACCAAGACCCCCTCTTCCATGCTGAACTTGCCCCATGATATCACCAATTCGAAGGGCAGCCTTTGCATCTTCCACGGCTTTCTTTGCCACCCACTTTCTTCCAGTTTTCAACACAGGTGCTGCCTCCCTTTTTTGTCGCGTGACTCTACTAATGTCATTTCCAGTCTGACCTTGGCGCACTTAAACTCCTCGGTTAGAGCGGAGACTGGTAGCTGCAGTATTCCTTTACCATAAAGTCCCACTCTGCTGAGGCAGCGTGGAACTCCCAGCCATTTCCTGATGTATGAACTGATTAAAGCTTCCAGCTTCTCTACTGTTGTCAAAGAAACCTCGTACATAGTCAGTGGCCACAGCAACCTCGGCAGTAGACCAAACTGAAAGCACCAGAGTTTTAGTTTGCCTGGTAGAGCGCAGCTGTCTATGCTCTTCAACCCTTCCACTGCTTGTTGTCTAACTTCTCCCACACGAACTGTGTCCTTTAGATCCCCGTCGTACCATCTCCCAAGACTCTTCACTGGCTTCTCAGACACTGTTGGTATTGCCTCACCATTAATGAAGAATGTTTTATCTACTACTTTGCCTTTAATTATAGAGATGCTCCTTGATTTAGTGTTCTTGAATTGCATTCGTTATTGGTTAATTTGCCCAATAACCGATTAGTGCAGGCTACTGTTGTAGTCATGGTTGTCAAGTCATCCATGTATGCTCAAATTGGCGGTAGTCGCATTCCAGAAGCCAAGTGCTCTCCTCCTACTACCCATTTTGATGCCCTAATGATTACTTCCATTGCCATGGTAAACGCCAGTGGAGAAATGGTGCATCCTTCAGACAATTGCGAAAGCCTGCTTAATTTTTGCAGAAGCCAGAACAAAGGTTACGCTCTGTACCAATCCTGCTTTTTTTGTCAAAGACAATTTTAATGTCAACCAGTCTGTGGAACTGGAGGCTTTCCAGCCACCTCCTTTCCAGTCTGACAGGGAGCGGCAGCTCCATATGCTGTGTCCAGTGCGGTCCCTGGCATGTCATGTTGACAGGACGAAAAGTTAAAGGCAGTCCTATTTTTTGTCTGCTATGAGGCCAAGTCCCATGGACAAGTCCTGTCTAAGCAGAGGCTGTCCAAATGGAAAGCAGACACAGTCAGGACTGCCTGAGTGAGCCAACTTGTCCCCTCCAGAAAAGCTCACTGCCCATTCTACCAGGGGCATGGCAACTTTGTGGCTTTATTTCAGGGTGCATCTGTCAAGGACATGTTCAATGCAGCGGTGTGGGCTACTCCCCATACATTTACTAGGTTATACAGACTTAATGTCGTGGATCCTCAAAACCCTGGTTTTGGAACTAAAGTGTAAAGGGTGGCTTCTCAGTCTGCCCTTACAATACAGGGATAGAGGCGAGTTTCTTCCTTGATTTGTTAGCCCTTGGGTTCTGAATGGTAATGCCTAAGGCAGCCTCAGCTTAGCCTTGTAGCACTCTGGTTGTGCAGCAATCATGCCCTTGCGACAGCTCGGGTATACTGACCCATGTGGTAATAGTTACATTTCATACCTGATATAGAAATGTAACCATTAACATTCAAATTCGCTACGTCCATTATTGCAGCAGGCTTAAAGGAAAAATGATGCGGATATCTGAGCAGCTGTGGTATAGAGTATTCAGGTTCAGGGTTTTTAGGAGGTAAACACCCATGCAGTAATGGTTACATTTCTATTTCAGGGAACCAGGGTTATGATAAGAACCTAACGTCCAGCATAGCCCATTTTGTCCAGTCCATAACTGTAAATACTCAAGAAAGTCATAATGAAAAGAAACTAAGTCAGTAATACAGATAGTGGAAATATTAAACTTAGATATGGAAGTATCTGCTGTAAGACCCCATAATAAGCCCTGGAACAGTCTACTCTTTCATCTGTACAACAGAGAGATTAATCTCGTATTACAGAATACATGTCAGAGGTGTCATTTTCAAAAACAATTAGTCCATCAGCATTTACACAAAGGGGTGGGCTAACTATTACAGGGTTTTCATTTTTATGTACAACCCCTGTGTATTGTTTTCGATTCATTAAAGTCACTCATATCATGTGTGCCGGACCTGTGTCTCTTTTCTAGATTCAGTTCCTGCTCACTATAACACACACACTCAGTGCTGCTGTTGTCCCTTGTGGATTCCCCATGGGCTGCTTGATGTTCCAGTCTTCTTACATGGCCACTTTGGTTATCCTGTTTCTTAACTTTTATGTACAGGTATGTTTTTTTTTTGTTAATACAAAACTCTGAATACTGTAGAAAGGTATAGAAATGGCCACGTTAACATGTTGTGGTCTGTTTAAATGATCTTGTTATATTGCCCTCTAGTGGGCCTTGAAAAAAACACCTAAAATGGCTGCAGTTTAAAATTGAAGTACCTTATGCCAGGCTTTCCCAATCCTGTGTCTGATGGTTTTCTTTCCAACTGAGTTCTCAATTACTTAATCAAACCCTTAATTGAACTAATAATGTGCGTAATTAGAGCTTTTTAATTGTTCTCAGCTCCTCCGACATTTCATTTGTATTTTTGTATCAAGACTTGCACGTCAAATATCACAGGCAAGGTTGGGAAACATCTGATTATATGCGTCACGTGATACAAGGGGCTGATGCCATTGGCTAAACACTAGGATTTGATTGATAGCCGGGATCGGTCTGTTGACAGCGTTTTTATGCTTGTCAGGTCTTTGGCCCAAATCAAGCAAAGTATCTCAGCATAGCTGCGAAATAAGTGTTTGAGGCCTTTCTACTGAAGATAACTGTGTAGCACAGTGTGAATACCCTGCTTACTACGAAATTGTCAGTGAAATGAAATGCGACGTTTACCAGTTCTGGAAAAAAATGGAAACGAGATTCCCAGCTTAATCATTTTCTGCATACAAATGTACTTCGGGATGACCAGCACTCCAGAAAGGCCTCAAATGTACAACATGTTGTATCAGAATAATATGTAAACAAACCAACATGTAAAGTAACTGCAAACTGTACCACAGCAGAAGCAACAGATGCACACAGAGATAGTCTTTTTGAACTTCAAACGTTATTTTTTTTTTTTTTTAAAGGTATGTAAAACCTACAGTTTTTGTTTGCTGTCCTGTAGAAACCCCACCAAATGTTATATAAAATGAACATTTTTGTTTATAGTTATTATTTATTTATTAGCAGATGCCCTTATCCAGGGCAACTTATAATTGTTACAAGATATCACATTATTTTTACATACAATTATCCATTTATACAGATGGGTTTTTACTGGAGCAATCTAGGTAAAGTACCTTGCTCAAGGGTACAGCAGCAGTGTCCCCCACCTGGGGGTTGAACCCACGACCCTCCGGTCAAGAGTCCAGCTCCCTAACCACTACTTCAGGATTAAAACTTGAACCTGATGTGAAAACCATAATATATAAATAGATATTTAGATTAATTTTCCATTTTTCCTACTTCTACAGGCAGACTAATTTTATGTAGGTACTGTATATTGTATTAAAAAAAAAAATTAAAAATTTTCATCCCCGTGAACCTTCACACACCATGTTCCCTTTCCTCCGTGATTTTGAACAAATTTACTGTGACTGCGCCATGATTTTTAGTACACATTTCCGTGACAAAATCCCAGCCTTACTTATCAGTTATTAAAATAGGTATCACACAAAAAATGTCACTCTCCTCCATCTAAAAGATTGAAGTTGGCTTGTAGAAATAGAGAGGAATTTACCACAGAATGGTTATTCATTAAAAGAAATTGAGTCGCATTAAATAATTAATTATTGAATACTACACAGTTGCAGAGTAGTAAAAATGTAAATGAAAAACATTGTTAAATCTTTCTTGGTGTTATTTTGATAGTTATTTTTATGAAGTTTTGAGGTTGAATATTTCAGGCCAGGTTTGATAACACTTACGAGATCCTAAAACACTTTTCATTACTAATATTTAAATCCAGATTAAATAGAATTTCAAAATAAGAAAAATAAATCAGTGTTGAAGTATTTTTATTGGAGTTTCTAAATGCTGTGGGTTTACAATTACCAAAATTATAGATTGAACAGCAAAAAGGAGGTCATTGGCTTGCCAGAGCCTAATAACTTTTTAATTTCTAGGGGCTAGCAGCCACATGCTACTATTTTCTCCTTTCAGAAGTTGGCATCTCTGTAAGCAGCACAAGAAATATCTCGATAAACAATACAAACAGAAATGATGGTAAAATAATCAGGAGATCAGAAAGTAAGCACTATTGGTATATTAAAATAAACACTGTTTTGACTACAGGTTTTCGTTAAATGTCTGGGTGTAGCTTCTAGAAAGTGAATTCATGATATACTGAACCATTATTAAATATAGACTGAACTACAAAACACATTACGTATCTAATTATATCCAGTAGCGTACAGGTAAGTGGTATTGTATTTACAGCAAATTAAACTGTCAGATAGTTTTATGGCAATCATATATGTTAGTATATGTGTATTTTTTCCCCAAAAATGTAAAACACTCGGTCTGTGCTATCTGACGTTACATCTGCATTGACAGTACCATCTACCTGCATTTACTGTATTGTTTATTAAAAAAACACTGCTGAGATTATATAAATATATACAGTATATTTCCACCTCTTACAGAAGCCGGTTGTACTCCCCTAGGGTACTCCCTTTGCTCGTTATTTTAGGGTGAATCCACATTCAGTTTATATAAATTTAGCAGGACAAGGTAGTGATCGCTGCATGTGTAGATTTTTTTTTCGCAGCGAATTTCGCTTTTTTTTTCGCAGCGATTACGCTCAAGTGTGAAAGGTAGTATTCAATTCCATAGGTTCGATTTTTTACCATAGAAAACACAGCGAATAAACTATAGTGTGAATAGCCCCTTACTTATATAATTGTATAATTAATTTGAAATCTCCAACCGTTTAAAAGATGAAAACAATTTAAAATGGTCTAATTAAGCTAATGAATAGTTCAATTAAGGATTCAATTAAGTAATGGAGAACTCAGTTGAAATGAAAACCAGCAGACACAGGGGTTCCCCAGGACCAGGATTGGGAAACCCTGGCTTATGCAACTAGTGTATATTAATTAGTGCTTGGAGAACCAAGGTCTTTTGGTTTGCTAGAAAATTCACAAAAAGAATAGATCGTATGATACCTTTCATTTTGTTGGTTAAATTGCTTTAATATCGTTATTGTATATGTTTCTTACTGTTTTTTTATTACATGCATTTGGGATATTTTCAAAAACATAAAACTAAGACAAGATAAGGGTTGTTTTGCTATGCACACATTTCTCTCAGTTCTCTGAACAAATCACTTATTTAAAATCACCTTCCACACTCCTAATGTTTAACAGCACTTGGCTTCAATCTATGCCAAACACCTCTAGGAATACTATACACACATACACACACACAGTCACCTCCAAAATTATTGGCACCCTTGATAAAGATGAGCAAAAAATACTGTATAAAATAAACACAGGTAATGAGCTATATTTTATGCTCAAATATATGGGAAAACCATATTCTTTCATTCTAATACAATTGCTCAGAGAAAATGTTTATTAACAGAAATAAAAAATGTTCTCAAAAAGATAGGTATCAGAATTTTTGGCACCCCTAAAGATTCTTATAAATAAAATCAAACAAAATTAAATCTGCATTAACATTCTACTTCTTTAAGTTCATCTCAGTTTTAAGGAACTGTATTGTGGCCTTCCATGGCTTCCTGTTTCACTGGGGTATAAAAATGAGGTAACACGCATATGAAATCAATTTGTCATCCATCACCATGGGGAAAGGCAAAGAACTCACAAATGAAAAGAGACAAATGGTTGTTGACCTTAATAAATCAGGCAATGGGTACAAAACAATAACTAAAAAAATAAATATACCACTTACCACTATTAGGGCAATAATTAAGAAGTTCAAAACCACTGGAACAGTGGTAAACTTGCCTGGTAGAGGACGCAAGTCTATCTTGCCCCCACGCACAGTGAGGCAGATGGTTCGGGAGGCAAAGGGAAATCCAAGGGCCACAGTTGGAGAATTACAGAACTTGGTTGCATCTTGGGGGCACCAAGTCTCCAAATCTACAATTAGACGCCACCGCCATGCCAATAGGCTATTAGGAAGGGTTGCCAGAAAAGAAAGCCTTTATTGAGAGCAACCAACAAACGTAAGCGCCTGGAGTTTGCTAAACGGCATTGGCACTTTGATTGGAACCGGGTGCTGTGGTCAGATGAGACGAAAATAGAGCTCTTTGGCCACGCACACCAGCGGTGGGTTTGGCGTCAAAAGAAGGATGCGTGTGCAGAAAAGAACCTCATACCTACTGTAGAATATGATGGTGGATCTTTGATGTTATGGGGCTGTTTTGCTTCCACTGGTCCTGGGGCCCTTGTTAAGGTCAACAGCATCATGAACTCTACCCAGTACTAGGACATTTTAGCCAAAAACCTGGTTGTCTCTGCCAGGAGGCTGAAACTTGGCCGCAAGTAGATCTTCCAGCAAGACCCCAAGCACACATCAAAATCCACAAAGAAATGGTTAGTTGACCACAAAACCAACATTTTGCAAAGGCCATCTCAGTCTCTGGACTTGAACCCCATTGAAAACCTGTGGTTTCAATTGAAGAGGGCAGTCCATAAGCGCAGACCGAAGGATATCAAGGATCTGGAAAGATTCTGTATGGAGGAATGGTCTGATCCCTCCCAATGCTTTCTCAAATCTCATTAAACATTATAGAAAAAGACTCAGTGTTGTTATCCTTGAAAGGGGAGGGTGCACAAAGTAATGAAAACAAGGGTGCACACTTCATCTTTTTTTGGAAATAAATTTATAATTTCAGAAATGTGCAATTTTGGTTGATTCCATTGAATCATTAATAAAGTCAAATATATTCCACATGTTGGAAAATTACAATATAGCTCAGTACTGGTATTATTTAATTTATACAGTCTTTTTTGCTCATCTTTATCAAGGGTGCCAACCATTTTGCAGGTGACTATATGTACAGTACAGTAAATAACAGATGATGAAGGGATGGCGATGTCCAGTACGGTTTGCATAATAGAGGTCTTTGTTAAATCAAAGTTTGTATATTAGTACAGTACATACTCAAGTATTTTGATTGCCTTACAGACATACAAGAAGAAGCTTTCAAAAGAAGATGGATGGATCACAGCTGACATTAAGGACATCAAGAATGGCTATCACAACGGATATACAGCAGCAACTAATGGCTCAACCTCAAAACAAAAAGCTCAATAGAATTAGTTATATCTAGAATGCAGCAAAAAGAACTTGTCAGGTAGCAACAATAGACTAGAGGGTGTAGCTGACACTGTTATCCATAAGAGGGTTAATACCATAGTATCATTTGCAAAGCAGATTGACCTAGAAACTCTTAAGAGTTTATGAATAAAACTTTAATAACGCCAAACAACCATAATTAACCCCAACTGTCCCCCAGCTGAACATTAAGCTACGTTTTCATCTTCCACTGGGATTGAATTGATCTGGGATTGTTATCTCTCCAACTCTTGTAAGCAGTTCCCTAATGAGTGTCCAAGGACATGAGGCAGGTTTTAAATCTCCAAGTGCAGAACAATCTATTTCGGCTGAACATGAAGGCTGTGAATATATTTAACATGTACACCAGTAAAGGTGATGTGGCAGACTGTGATGTGAACGAAAGCAGCTCCAGTTGGAACGAGATTGAGTTTTACAGACAGGTTTCACGCTCTAGCTGAAAATGTTACAGAAGTAGAGCTTTTAGGACTCCCCATTGCTTAAGAGTTTTATCATTTTTCCTACAGATTTAAACATGGAATACATTAACTGCTAATTCCCAGTTGTAATTAGTTAAGTATTTATAGGTGTAATTTCACACTGTACAATATTAATTATTTGTACTTGTACTGTAACTGAGTGCAACTGTGTGCTGCTGCTTTCTAGGACTTCTTGGAAAAGAGATGTAGATCTCAATGGGTTATCCTCCTGGAGATTTAATTTAAATAGCCTACAAATTAATTCCTCAAGATGTCAATGCCTGTGTAAGTTCATCCCAAGGATGCAAACCACTGTTGAAAAAATTAATTAATTAATTAATTAAGTAGAACTTATGAAGCACATTTTGCAGCCACATCCTCTTCACTGTTGCTACCTGTCCAGTTTCCTTGGAGACGCTTCCCTGTGCTGTATCATTGAACTGGGCATATGACTTTTGATCCACTGAATATCAGCATCAAAAGGTGCTTGAATGCAAACCAGTCTCTGATTCAAATGAAGATTAACAACTTGTATTTTGAGTTTTATATACATTATAACAGTTTGTACCTAATTTTGTATTTAGTGTTTTATTTTGTTTTCTTACTACTTGTGTTTGACAATGAAAACTGTTGGCCTGCTCTTGGGAGTCCTGTACAATAAAAAAAAAAAAAAAAAGAAAAAACTCTACAGTAAGCTCAAATTCAAATCAAGTGAAACAGAAGTTGCATAAAATCACAATAAAACGAATCTGATAAATCATAATCTTTGGTCAGTGTCCAGACAGGCCTGAGTTATCATGTGAAGGCAAAATACATAGATTTGTTAAACAAAATACAGCAGAACCTGTCATATCCAATTGAATTGGTTCCAGGGTCCATTGGATATGTACAAATATATCTCATTGTATTTTGTTTTGTATCTGCAACGGAATCCATTCTATCCTGCTACAAGCTGAATGTACTGTTTTAGATCCATAATAAAATGTCCATTGATCAGTTTCCATTATTGCCGTTCAGTTGGTAGCAACACGTGTAAATAACATGCCAGAGGTCCATCAGTTAATAGAGGGGATCATATGTTACAGGATCAGTTATGACAGGTTCTACTGTAATAAAACGTAAACTATCCTACCAGTAAAAATAACTGTCTTAAAACTTGTATACCATGATAAAGGTGCTTAATGTTTTTCTTAATTCACTGTTTTACATGGATCCAAAAACTACAGCCTGAGATGGTCAGCGACATAAAAGAAAGAAATAGAGATTAAAGAATGAAATAGAAAAAAAACAATATCTGTGCCCTTTATTGGGAACATAAAAAACTAAAATCAGTTGAACTTTGTGTGACAGCCAGTGGTAAGGAAGGCAAACAAGAGTCACACAAAGGAAATATGTATTTTAAAATAACACTAAAAATTTACAAAATATAAATCGAACGTTTGTCCCTTTATGGCTTTGTCAGGAGCTGCAACACATACACACCCAAGCAGACAACTACCACTGTGTCTAACGGTAAAGCTCACAGGGATTTGCTCACCTTGAGTTCCCAGGTTGTATTTATCACAAGACTAGTCATTCCCCTTATATACAGGTGGTCAGGTTAAACTGGCAATCAATTAACCAGTTTCACCTGGCCACATTCTCACCACACATAATTTGCCCTCAAATTACAGATAGACATTTTAGATAGCCGCCTTTTTTTTCTAAATCAAATTTGCAGATGACTCGTGATTAGGGGTCTACCTAAATCACGATTTTGCGGAAATCTGGGAAATTGAGGGGTCACAACAAAATTCACCTTTTAGCCAATGCATACCGGACAAGTACGGAGAGAAAAAAAAAGAAACAGGACAGCATTTTTTTTTATTACTTCGCTGTCCTGTTTGCATTGCACTTACACAAAAAAAGTCCTTAGACAAATAGCATTAACAAAAAAATACTCCAAAGCGGTTAACGTTCTTGTTTTCTGTTCAAATGACAATGATGTTTTAATCAGCCTATCAGCGCATCTGTACTGGCTTTTCTGTGACCTATACTGTACAGTAGGGAGTGGGGCAAAGTCAGTGCTGCATTGTTTTGATTTAGGTTGCTAAAATCTAGTTTTCAGCATTGGAGGTAAAATACCAGAAATGGACGACAAAGCAAAAAAAACAAAAGTATATTTCAGCTGATGATCGTGTCAAGATATTTCCCAAATAAACTACACGCAGATGGAGGTAATTGTTTTGCACATCTAATGTGTCTTGAGAAAATACGATCGATCACTATAACTTCAGAATCACACATTAAACAAAAGGCTACTACAGAGGCTGCTGAACAGAACGTAAAATAAACAGCTTTCAGAAAACTAACTTTAAAGTCAGCGCAGACTAAAAGTATTCCTGTCGGTTGTAGCCAAGTTAAATCAGTACTACAGGTACGATCTAGCACAGCCACCTCGCTTCAAACAACCTGCTGCTTACTTTTTAAACACAGTTACAATTTTAGACCCAGATAGGCACGTTTTCTTTGTTTTGACTTGTTACTGATAAAAAAATATATTGGATGGGACAAATAACATGACAATGAATGTGCTGCATATATTGCCTTTATTAAAAGTATGCCAGATGCCCTTAGGTAACCAAGTTTTGGGACTGTCGATTTCTACATCTGGACTCAGAGAGAGGCCATTTAGGAGATGCATGGTACGTTTGGTACAGCAGATTGTGCCCTAATATTGATGGCGACTACATTGATGTCAATAGGAGCAAATCAGGACTTTAAAAAGCGGCCTTAAAATGTGGTTTTACTGTACAATATATATGTTTTAATACTGATAACACCTCATAATGACAACATACTGAAGACTGAAGTTGTTTAAAGATGCAAAGGAGGAAAAATAAACAACATGGCACATGCAAGCCTACATAGGACCTATGATCCATTCTCTAGCTACCACATGCAGTATAGTCACAATTGACCATTGAGATGCCAGGAACCAGCAAAGTAGTTGAAGCTTAATAACATGCAAACTCAAGCTGTGCAGAATTGCTATGCATATTCTTTACGAATTACATTTAAATATCATACGTAATTCATAGAAACAATAACAATGTTGCAAAAGACAAGGTGAAACAATGTCCAAAGTAAATGTTTTGTTTTTGTCACTTGTAGGCAAAATTTCCATTCCCTTTAAAAAAAAGTAATTTGTGTCAAAAAACAGTGATCTTAGCTCCAGCATTTGCTTGGCAGCTGAATGTTTTTTTTTTTTTGAAGAAGAAGAAGAATGAGGGTATGTGGGTACTTGTGACAGGGTGGCTGAGTGGTCTGACGTCACGGCAGAAGCAGGAAGGGAAAATAAACTGACACCAGGGAGTACTGCAGGTAAAAGAAAGAATCGGCTGGCTGCCATTTTTATTTGCAAAACAAAAATAAATAAAATATTTTAACAAAACAAATCCCGAACACAAAATATAAATAAAACACAGGTCAGGCTGGGCAGATTGCCTTCACTGTTCCTATGTCTATTATTAAGTTTCGTTTTGTTTCGTTTTCTCTCCGCTCTCGTTCCTCCTCTGAACTCCCACCCCGAAGCTGGAGAGCTGCAGTCTTTTTATATCGTGGCCGAGGGGTTTAACTAGCTTGCAATTAATTATTCTATTACCCCTCGGCCACAATCTGCACAAGTTTATTAATTACTATGTGGATGGGGCTTCCCATCCACATTACTAAACAGTATAAAATAAAACAAACAGTTACGTCGTCACTAAACAATAATAAATAAACAATACAAAATAAACACAGGGGCGGAGGGGGACCCCGCTCTAAAAAAAAAAAAAAAAAACAATGTACAGGGCACCTCACCCTGTTACAGTACTATTGTAGGCAGTTAATATATTCTTAAAAGCAATACATTAAAGGACCTCCAAAAACTGTAGGGGATAAAGAGATACCTTCGATTGTCAAGATCTCGGTGGGACCTCTACAATAAACAGTGTCCTATTATAATGTACAAACCCATTTTTAATATCGCTCTCTGAAAACGATGGTGGATTTACACGTTACAACAAGCCAAAAATAGACCACATTCCAGACTGTTCAAAGTTCATAAATCATGTTTGTTCAACACTTGCGAATGATTCAATACTGGGAATCTCTTCTTAGAAAGATGGCATTTATTAAGCATGCAATAAAATAAGTTTGAAAATCACACAAAACAGTTACACAATTAATGTCACATTAAAAGCACTACAATGAGAACTAAGGTTTAAAACAACAATTTACCAAAGAAATATTAGTACATACTGACACAACAACAAGGGGTCACACAATGCCTGAATAGATATTTAAGAGTATTGTTACCTGGCCTGGAAAACAGTCACTTTCAGCATTCTGTTGCCTTGTGTTTCTCCGAGTGTAAGGGCCCCCAACCTTGATGGATAAATACTGAGAGCTGAGGGCTCCAGGTGCAGTCTTGTAGTTTCTTAGAATCTGAGCGAGCAGGGATCAGCGATCAGCGCAGGGGGCTATCACAGAGGAATAGCGCAGGGGCGTAGAGCAGGGGCAAGGAGCTGAAGTTTACAGTTGGCTTTTATACTTTTCAAACAAAGAGATTATTTGAATTTCCCGCTGCATGCTCCGATTGGCTACTTTGTAGCTGAAAGGGCTTGAAACCTTGATTGATTGCTCCCCCTTCCTCTCTGATTAGTTCATTATCATAATCTGGAAAGGGGAAACTTTTAAAATGTGCATAACTTTTGCTAAATAATTCAGATTTTATTTTGAATTCCCGTTATTTTGACCATAAGAAATTAGATTTCTTTAGACACCAAACATGTCTGGTTGCGACTTTGGTTGGACATTGCAAACAGTTTAATTCTCTTAGGGATTTATTACCTTATTATTATTATTATTATTATGTATTTCTTAGCAGACGCCCTTATCCAGGGCGACTTACAATTGTTACAAGATATCACATTATTTCACATATCACATTATTTTTACATACAATTACCCATTTACACAGTTGGGTTTTTACTGGAGCAATCTAGGTAAAGTACCTTGCTCAAGCGTACAACAGCAGTGTCCCCCACTGGGGATTGAACCCACAACCCTCCGGTCAAGAGTCCGGAGTCCTAACCACTACTCCACACTGCTGCCCTAGGTGGGTTGTTCTATACTTGTTGCCTGGGTTGTTCTATACTTGTTAGACAATTTAAGAATAAAAACGCTTGCATCTTGTACTCAGTGGTATTAAATCAATATGATGTGAAATTTGTCTTAAATCTCTAAATCTTTAAGCTATTTTTCTCTCTTTTCAGACGCCTATGCTAAACCACCTCTCTCTCACTAGATGGGTTAATTAAATCACGGAGACGGGTTTGATTAGCCTTTTGTTTCCTGAGTGCCTGATGCATTCAAGGTGTTAGGTTGATCATTATCACTAGGCAAAGCTAGACAAATTAGAATACAGTTCATTCAATGTAGATTCCTGTTAATATACAATATCATAAGAACATAACATAAGAAAGTCCATGACATTTGCAATATATTTGAGATGACAATGTCTATAGAACCTGCAGGTAGTTGTTGAAATGTACTGTAGATACAATAAAGTACATCATTTAATTGTTTTATGACAGATACATCTTAATTGAAGTTTGTCTTTTTAAATGTAACTCATTGATTACAAAGCTGTGAACAGTCTGATTTTCTTACATGTAATATTGTCTAAATAATCCGCACTCAGTTTAGTGTATTACTTTCTGTGGTATTTTCAGCTTTTGAGCTTCTCTCATATTCAAATCACAAATCATTCTTGACTGAAAAGTATCCATTATTGAGAAAACAAAGAGGAAGGCTTGGTGTCCATTCTCTCTCATTTTGAATTTACAGCCGTGGCTGGGAATGTATGTTACTGACATACTTGTTTACATTGGGCGTCACAACATTTAAAGAGGTCAGCTTTGCTGGAGAGAAGGTTTAAGCCTATAGAACTCCAGACAACACGATATGACTCCGATTTTTGTCTTGCAACTTTTATTAATTGGGTAAGTTCCATACATTTTCATTAACGATTGAGTGAAAAAAAAAAAAATTAAATGGAGTGTGTGGCGGAGTGTCCCGCCCCTAGGTATTATTATTTGTATTTTTGTTTGCGGTGCGGGTAAAAGCGCTGCGTCTTTTATTATATATTTAAAAACCCTGTGAGGATGCATGGCTGATCAGCTACTGATTATTTAACTAGCTGACAGTCATGCATCCTTACCAAACGCGTGCAGACTCTGGCCGAGGGATAATAAGATCATTAACAACTAGTTAATCCCTCGGCCAGAATATATAAACCTGCAGCTCTCTGCACTCAGGGTTGAGTGTACAGAGGAGAGTACGGGGAGCGGAGAGAGCGAGCAACATCTAAAAACAATTGCTAAAACGTGCTGGATTATCCAGCACGACACTAACTTGTTTGTTTATTCGTTTGGCCCTCGTGCCCTTTTGTTTGGTGTTTTGTTAAATCTTTTGTTTTTGTTTTGTTTATTAATAAATACGCTGAGTGCTGTTGCACTCAGCTTCAACCGCCCATCCATTGTTTTGGTTTCTACTTCCTGGTCCGTGACATCACCACTGCGAGCCAGACTGTCACAGAGTGTAACCAATATATATGTATTATTATAGTGGTGTGGTAGCTCCACTATAGTTAGGGTTGAGTTGGGTGCTCAGTGTTAAACCTCTTGGCACTTTAATAACTTTGGCAGGGTTTGTCGGAATTGTCGGAAAGGGCAAAAGGAATATTATCTGCATGTCGTTCTGTCCTCTCCGAAGCAGTCGACCCAACAGTGCTACGCTTTCAAATTGAAGAGATTTTTCATTTGGTGTCAGGGCACGGAGCTAGACCCCGTCCTGCCCAGTGGAAAGCATCCTGGATTACCTCTGCTCCCTCCCAGTCGGGCCTACGGTTAACAACCCTCAAAGTACACTTGGCAGCCATCTTTTCATACCAGGTGTGAGCTGCAAATATAGTTCTATTTTTGTAAATTTGATACGGTTCTGCAGCCTAAAGTGGGTTTGTATTTGTTGAAGTGTTCATGTATATACTTTGCTGCAGCATCAGTGGACCATGATGACGGATGCCTCTTGTGGTCTGGAAAGAGTTGCATGTTCTATGTCTTACCTGATTACAGCAGTCTGCGGTTGCTTGTGTTTTCTGGTTCCTTCAGCTGCTTGTGTGGGGGGTGGGAATGGCCAGTTAGGGTTAAAAACCCTAGCGTCACATTTCCTTGCTTTTGTGGCAATGAGTTCAACCCTAACTCAGCATTAACATAGTTTTTTGCAATTCCGTCATTCCACACCAACTCAACCAGAAAAGGGGCATTTTGTTGCAGATTTTGCTAGAAAAATTCACCTGGGGGTTTTCAGGCCTGTTGAGTTCAGAAATGCTAATCAATTTTTTATTTATTTTTTAATTTCCCCTTCGAGCTGTGACCTGGCAAAGGTCAACCTAAAGTGAAAAAGTGACCCTGACCAGAAAACTCACCCTGGGCTCAACTTAGACGCTACCATCATGTGTAGCACCTCGTTCGACTCGTAATGAATAGGGCTTTCAAGAAACAAATACCAGGAGCAACTCATTCACTTTTGGCAAGTTGCCAGATGAAGGGTAAGTGACAAGTTTTATTCGAACTTCAGCCCAACCCTTTACCCTGTAGGGGATGCAGGTCCTAAAATGTTAGTATTGCTGTAAGAACCTTAGGGACCACTCTTCCAAATTCTGTAAAACACTTTTGGTTTCATGTCCCCCCATTGGTAATTAACCCCCTCTGAAATTTGCTCAAAAACAGTAAACAACTCTATAACCAAGGACAATGAGGATCCAAGAGGATACGCATCAATAACTAGAAATACTTAATGATTGATAAACTGAAACTACACCATTACAAAACCATGTCTGTCACAATTACCAAAAAGCTGGATCCACCTATTACAAAGCACCTCAACTATCAAAACCATAGCCTTGCAGAGATGAGGATTCTTCCAATAGAAAAAGTGTACAATCCTAACATGATAGATAAAAGGGAAAACCTCTGGATTCACAGACTTAAGACTTTATTTCCCTATAGATAGAATCTAGAAAACAATACATCCTTTAAGGATTGGAACTCCACCTCAGAACTGTCTATGGTTACAGTGTTCTTAGAACATTCATCTGTAAGTCACTGTGCAACTTCCAAACTTAAACAACATCAATCTACCTGGCTATTTCTGTCATGTTGTCTGAAGAAGGTGGAAGCCGAAATGTTGTAATTTGAATTTGTTTCCCATTTTGCCTCACTGAGACCAGCTGTTCATGAAATATTTTAGCATCCCTGTACAGATTATCATCCAGTCTTCAAATATATTCAACATATTTTATTAAGCAAGATGTCTTACAAGTGCAGTGGTGCTACAGAATGTTATCCATTTTCAAAGAAAGCAGAGGCACTGGGGGTATAATGATAGATAACTGTCCCATTTTCAAAGCCATGCAAAAATAAATCATAAAAAATACAGCCAAAAACTTGGAAGACCATTTTGTAGTAATGTGTCATCTTCTTATTCTTGCCTAATGACATATTTAGATTTTTAAGTTGAAAATCATGACAAATTTATAATAACTATGTCTTCAAAACAATAAGAACAAATATTCAATGAGCTGGATTATTAATTCACAATACTACCACAAAGAAGCATTTTAATAGCGATTCTGGGGAGCTTAATGCAATTTAAAACAATTTCTGCAATTTCCAAAAAGCTTCAGGTACTGGTACCCATCATATCTCTTCTTTTCAGTACCTGAAACAAAACGTAAGAATTGTGGTTTTAATCTACAGTATGCATCATACACTGGGATTGGACAATTTATTTTTTAAATAATTGAGGAGTGCTTTAGCTGATCTTAAGGGATACATGAATATAAAGTTTAATCAGTGTATTACATTGTGGGTGACAGATACAGCGGGTAAATTGGGTGCTGCACATTTTAGCAATAAAAGTCAATTTTTTTAGCCTGATCAGGTCAAGAGATCAAAAGTTGTTGGGGGGGGGGGGGGGGGGGGGATTTGGTTGACCCCCAACCTTTAATGAATCTTTTACTCAAAAACTATTTAAGTCAGTCAATGAAGCTTTTCTCTCAGTCCTTCCTATGTTCATGCTTAGTGGGGAACAAATTCCTCATGCAATTTCCAATAAAAAAGACCCCTCTATAACTTTTGACCCCTTGACCCAATCAGGCTGAAAACTATTATTATTATTATTATTATTATTATTATTGCCTTGAACAACCCTGAGCGCTTGGTCTAAGTTGGAGGTGGTAGGGTATTAAATCCAAGATTTCTTGGGTGATTTGTCACGGAATGACCCAATAGATATTTTGGACACTTTAATTGTTTTCACATTTATTTGATACAGCATAGCAGGAATATTTAGCAATACAATAGAATGTTGTTACCATGGCTTTGAGAAATTATATATATATATATATATATATATATATATATATATATATATATATATATATATATATATATACAGTGTCTCTCAAAAGTATTCACCCCCCTTGGACTTTTCCCCGCCCTATTCCATGCTCTGAATACATCTGAATATATTTCAATGTCATTTAAATGGATTAATGATGGCAAAGTGCTGATTTTACAGCGGGTGCAGAATGCCAGATGAAAACCATTCTTTACATACGCTACATTTTTAGTGACCGCTAGTCCCACTTTACGCCAGCTAAACACGTTTTTTTGGCAGCAATATGGGTGTTTTTTGGCCACAAATCACTTTGCACGTATCCTTACATCGGCCCCACAGTGTGTTCTATTGTATCCCATGATATAGGCATGTTTGTAGAGAATCACTGTACTTTCTGGAGTATGCCCCAGTATGTGTGGTGGATTATAGAGAAATGCTGTAAAATATTGTAAAATAGCTATATGTTGTATTTAAAAAAAAAAAAAAAAAAAGCTATCATGACAGAGATAATGTATTGCAAAAAGACACGAACAGGTTTACTCAAATCAGCATTGCACTGACCTCATTTATAATATGACACAGGCTGTGAATTCAACATCACGCTCACCTCATTTATAGTAGGCCACCGATTTCTGGCTTTGACTGGAACAGGCCACTCTTAGGGCATCTTCTTCATCTTTATCTTCTTCTTGGACTACTTGTTGTTGAGGTTCCCCAACATATTTTAATTGCACTTTTCCTGTGGATAATTTTGTTAAAAAATGAAACTGGGTAATATATTAAAATGCACATTTATGTGATGGTCAGTCAGACATTTTGTTTGATGACTAAATCAGTGGAGCGCTCATATTGGTCAGGACCCACTTACAAACCCACTGTGACCATGTTGGATAGATCTCATGACCTAATTTCAATTTCTAAGACAATCTTAATCTTGGTAAATTCCCAATAATTTAGAATTGTTTATTTAGAACAAAAAGAAAGTGCAAACACATTTTGCTAAGCACAAATATTTGGTGTATTGGGAGATAGACTTACAAGCAGCTAATTTTCTTCTATTCGCTGTAAATATAGGGCCAGACCAAATCAAATTTAGCACTTTAGCAAACGAGGACGCGAAAGCATTCGCGGTAATAAAACACAAGAAAAATTCCAAGCAAAATCTCGCGGAACCTAAACAAGTCCTTTTCGCCCTTCAAAAAGCAGCTATCGCTTGTTGACTACAAGTGGGTTGAGAAGAGGGAGTGGTTTGCTAAAACCCTACCAAATCTACTCAATTCCAGCTATATCACATCGCAAGACTTTCGCAGGACCGGATTTTATAGTTAACTTCGAACTTGTCCAAAGCTATCGCGTATTAAGCAAATAGTAAAAAAATAAATAAAAACACTAAACATCCTGATATTTGCAAAAAAACAAAACAAAACAGTACATACATCAAGACGCTCAACTGACCTCATATATCGAACATTTAAAATTGAGAATTTACAGTATCAAATATTATTATATGTATCTATTATTATAATATATGATATTGTGTTTGTTGCACCATTAAACGAAACACTCACAAGCCCGTTTTGTTTTAGCATACTTTTTTTTTTTTTTTTTTTGCAACAGTTCGAGTTAAATGTTTAATAAAGCAATACGTATTATTTCTTTAATACGTACAAACAATGCACTCTTTTCTACTCACGGAGAGGTTTGCTTGAAGCAGAGTCTCTTTCAGTGATGGTTTTAGACATATTTTCTTTCATTTCTTATATTTATAGTAAACTACAACTACAGACAATACACTTTTTTTTAAGTCAATGGATATATTCACACGTCATCTACCTCTGTTCAAATTATTCCTTTCTTAAAGGCACAGTACTTCATACATTGAACTTCAATCAAACTCAAGGCTAACAAATGTAAACAAACTAGAATACTAATAAAGAACGAATTTTTTTAACCACTTTAAAGATATTAAAGTTTTACATTTAAGTTTTTAACATTTGGTTACTCTCGTAAAGTACTTCAACACGTTGGCCTACACAACATTACATGTCTGATTTGGTCCGGCCCCTAGTCGAGTGCTATTGCATACATAATCAATAACTACATCACGGTTGTACATTCAGAGGTTTAGTCTGGAAGCCATATTTGTTAGAAGGTAAAAACATCCCAAGATTCAAACAAATTCTTCACAGATTGATTTTTATACACCGTTTTGAGTTAATACAGCAACAACCAGTACTGTAAGACCACATATCTAGACTGTTCCACAGGCTTAGTCCAAAAGGAACACTGCTGACCCTTTGACTGGCCAGAGTAAATAGCTATAAAATAGTGTATACATTGTAGTGCAGAAGAAGGTGGTTCTTTTATGGAAAGATAAATTGTTTATAATATTTATTTCACTAAAAGGAACATTCTTATTTTACTTACTTGTCCTCAGCTTGCTATAAAAATAGGTAGTTAGTGCGACAGCTACAGTCACGACAGCCCAGAAACCGTGGATGAGCTTCTCTCTTGATGGTGAGTTTTCTGTTGAAATAAATGAATGAACACATATCAGTATATGATTAAAACGTTATATATTTTAGTCAAATATTTACCAAGGCAATGCAATCCTTGTTCAACTTGTAACATAATAATGTAATTAAGCATTTCAAAACATAATGACTGGGCAAAAAAAAATTTTTAAAGTACACAATTGCAAAAGTACTGGATGAGGTTTCTGCTACTCACCTGGCCGTATTTCTTCAAGTGTCTTTTTAATGAATTGCTTTAATTGTCGAGAGTCTTCCTCTGAAAAAAAGTGTATCATAAAGTGCCTGCGATAATAAAAGTAAATCTAAATCAAACATTTAACATTTAACTAACCTCCTCCTTCGTCAAGTTGATAGCTTAAATCTTTAACAAGTCCTTTATTTTGTTGAGCGTATTCCTGAATTGGTGATGTTAAAACCGGATTGCCTGCAATTATTAATTGTATTAGCTGTTAAAAAATAAACACGAGAATGTTCAATATTTCAGAAATAACAAGTACTGAAAGAAATTTCTGTCAAACACAAACTATTCATATTATGTACACATTTAAGTATATCACAATATTCTAAATATCCTCCTACATACTCCTTTTGAATAGAGTAGTGGGAATAGAGTTTGCAATATATATATATATATATATATATATATATATATATATATATATATATATATATATATATATATATTATAGCCCCATATATTTATGTGTATATTCTTATTCCTGAATACCTCCATAGAACATTACAACATTAGTGTATACTGTACAGTTCAATTCAGTTCAACATCTATTGAAAAGTAGCCTAACAACACTTTTGAATATAGATTTCTACTGTTATACTTTGTAGAAATTGTGAAATTTGTCGTAGTAGACGTTGATTCTCTTCCACCTTTGACTCCAGATCTGTAATACAAAATACAGGAGTTACAATGTATTGAACAAATAATAAATATATTATCTACAAATTCATATTATTTTGGGATAGTATTTTTGCTAACCTTGGCTTTTCGAAGCGTTAAGCAGTATGACATTCTGTTGTCCTAAACCTTGAGTGAATTCTCGAAGTTGATCATCTAAAGTAGGACAAAAATAAAAAATAAGATAAGAAGTTAGCGAGGACAGCAGCGATTAATTACAAATAAAAACTAAAACCAGCACATTACGTGAAACGTATCATGTAATTATATGATAGCAGAATGTAATTACATAAATACATAAAAAGGATCACAGAATTCCATGATACCTTTTTCATATAATTTCTCTTCAGTTGTGGTACGAGGCGATTTTTTTTTTTTTTTTTTTCGCCATACTTGACAGCCATACGCATCGGGTTCATATGAAGTACAGTGATGTCATGCTTTTGGATTGCAATTTGAATACAATTGAATATTGAATTTTCAGATTTCAGACTAATTTAATTTCATTCATTCATTATTTAGCATACATTTATACCACCCTAGAATACAGAGGTATAGTTAAAAACCTGTCTATATACAGATTAAAGAATACATTCAGGAGGAGGAGGAGGAGGAGGAGCCTCTTAGTTGGAAATTAAAGTATGAATGCTTTAAATTTCTTCTAAGATCCATTTTACAAATATCCAGATTCTGAGTAATGGTTAAAGCGTGATTTATTGGTACTGAAGATTGCTAAAAGCAGCGATTTTCAATGAGATTTCTCAATTGACTGCCTACAGTATCGAGTAATGGTACGCAGTATTAATATTACTACTACCCCCATCCACCACACAGATATTACCTGAAAGTTTTATTTCCACAGGCATGTTAATATCACCAGTTACATCCCCCTGGATAAACATGGAAATGATGTTGCTTCCACTGTCTGCAGCCAGAGAATAGTTCACATTACCCGCTAAAAAAAGAAAACACAAAACAAACCTTTAATTGAGAGAAATTACTGAGGTACTTTCTATTATTTCTGTTCTTATATAATGAAGAATGGTAAAGATTAATCCATTCCAGAGAAAATGTACTTAATTGATATTGGAACCTATCTGACAAAGGATTTGAAAGAGATATTTTAACTGGCATTCATACATTTCGAACATTGTTGAACACCCCTTTACCAAGACATAGCTAAAGGCTATATGGTTAATAAAAAAAAAAAAAAGTGAGCATGCTTTTTATGTCACAGTGGTATTAATGCAACTAATTTTTTTTTCTTTTTTTGAGGGACTGCATACACCTAACTGAAAATGGTGATGAAATAAACACACCCAACATGAAAACATTTTTAAACTTGGATATAAAAAACACACAGCTAAAGCGTGACACAAAGTGTTCATTTTCTTTAAAAAATACAATTGAATTTACTTACCACTCGCCATAGTGAGCAATAATAAGACTTTATCCACAGGGTGATTTTAAAACAATGTATTCCACTGTGAGAGGGAAACAATCACACACACACACAAAAGAAAATAACATTGAAATGATATCCTTTTCCTTGATGTATTACCACCCCCTTTGAGATATAGTGGTGGTGTTGTACATACGCATTACATACATAACTCTGAATTAACCAACCCAGCATCCTGTATATCCTGTCAGGCAAATACATTTATAAAAAGGAAAGCATTTGCAAACCAAGCCACAAAGGTGAGTTTAATAGTTTTAATTACCTAGAAAACAGAAACATTAACTGTTTTATTAAACTAAATCTACAGACTTTATCCACAAATAACCACTATAGATGAAAATAATGTTTATTTACATTCAGCTAAGGTTATAGGTAAGGCTACAAATGCAATTTGATTCACTGATAAAATTTGAAAAGAAACTCCTAAGGTTGTTTGAACATTTGTATTGCAAATATACTTTCCTTACCTTTCCTCAGAGCAAGTAACTGAAACAGTGGCCTCAGTCTTTAACGTTTTTAGGAAGTGAAAGTAAAACTTACAGTTGATTATAAACCATTACGTTTAAAGTGCAATACTTGCTATCAGGAACATCATGCAATAAAATACTAAACATACAGTATGCACCAGTGAAAACGAAACAGAAGATTGATTATCTACACGTCCTGTGCAAACAGTATACAGATTCAATTCCTGGCTGGAAGTGTAAGATCCACCAAACCTTTGTTTGGTAACCTGTTATTTTAATTCAACACCTTACAGGATTCATAACACCTTAACAAAGACTACAAAACACTGTATAACAATGTTAATAGTAATTTATAACATTTGGTCATTTAACTGCTGTAATTGAAAATTGAGAGCTATTAAATATTTTTTTTTTGTAGCATTATAGTAAATGTTAAGACAACAATGTTAAGAACAGTTACAGAAATGCTTTTTTGTTTTGTAATTTAGAAGTGTTACAGTTATGCATGTAGTAATGCAGTGTGCAGCTTTTCTGAAGGTCTTTTTGAACTGAAGTGTCCAATTCATATAAAGCACTGTATGTGTTGTCAATGCAGTGATGGGCTCTCACTCTGGCGGGAGGCACGGGTTCAGGTATATTCCTGACAGCGGGGTCTCAGAGCAGTGCCCCTGATGCCCCGCAGCCGAAACAGTTCCACCTCTTCACAGACCGGCCATTTTTTGATTATTTTAGAAGGCCTGCTGACGAACCTTCGGGTGTTTTTTGCTATAGGGCTGTTGATTTTTAGTATTAAGTATTCTTACAAATACTGCTATCGGTGTGCCCTGGTCAACTTTCTTCTAGGTCAAGCAAAGCTAGCCATTTTGAAATCCCGCAAGAACAGAATATCCTGCACTGGTATAGATGATGCTTTGTGTGAGTCCTGGATGCAACCAAAATAAAAGTTGATTTCTTTTATTACAGTATGGTTCAAGATATGGATCATTTTAAGATGAGGTGGTGCATTGAGTCGGGAGTGTGTGGGTTGGGTGAAGATTTAATTTTACATTTTTAAAAAGATAATGTGATTTTATCCCTGTTGCTGCCATCTGTGTTTCAGTCATTGTTGCTGCTGTTTTATGGTGTAGAATGTACTAGTGTTTAATATTTTTTTTTCTGTTTCTTGTGAACAAAATATTTTTTTGTTTCAATAAAGAGTTTTTAAAATTCAATTTTTAAAATTCAAGGCAAATTTGCCTTGAATACTGTATATACCAAAATTAAACAAGTAAAAAAAAAGTGATTGTGTTAACAGCACTACACTTCTGGGAAACAACTCAGACTTGTCTCATAAACAGAGCCTACAGCTAAAACCACAAACACCAGAGAAGAAAGATCTTGTTTGTTAACCTTGATAACTTTAATATAGTATGTCATAATAAGACCAATACACATTTATCTTTTATTAACAATCAAGATATTCTATTTTATAAGACAATGTAGTTTTAATCATTAATTAGGGATGAATGTCAAATAGCAAGTACAAACTTAGTCCTGCAATCATGATGAAGTCAGTTATATAAAGCTTGTGAGGTTGTTAGGCAGGAAATCTAGTACAAGTGCCTGGTACATTCATTGGTTAATTTACAAGCCTATTACAGACAAGTGCCCATTAACCTATACGGTATATAAACCTATTTTGTAAACTCGGTGTTGCCGTGCTTTCGAATTACCACATCCTCCCCAACCACCATCTCCGCACTGCCAGCCTCGTTCATGGAGGGGAGTTGGAGGGACGGAGTATAAGTGTGACTTACCAATTTCTTCTCTTTCGTAGTGTTATGTAGCCTTTGCAATATAATTATTTTCTCTCTGCAGAGTTATTCCTGACTGAATTGTAGTCATATTGTTAGTCCTGAAAACTTAATTTTTAACACTATGTGCTGTACACAACCACCATATAAACATTCAAATAAGCTTAGAAAACAAATCAAATCTAGCTGTCATTTTCATTATGACATTTTTATATATTTAATGCAAACATTTACTTTAATGTATTTGGAAATGTGAATTTTCACTGTCCCAGCTAAGTTTGATCACAATTGTAAAAGCAGTGACAGGACAGCATTGTGGGCCCAGGTGTTACTGGCAGGGAATGAGACTCAGACACAGAGAAGCTGCAGTTTAAGCGCTGATGCACCTTTTAATAAACACAACATAACACAAACAGAAACAAAAGGGCCAAAATAAACAGTTAACCAAGAACACTAATGTCAGGCTGGGCATTCGCCTTCACTGGTCACTATACATATAAAACAACCAACACTCGCAGTATAAACTCACTCAGTTTCGCTCCAGCCACATTCTCACAAGTATTTTGGCAGGGATTGGAAATGAACCCCATCCCTGCCAACCACCACCAAAACACCACACAACACTATTTACAAGCAGGGCCCTGCCCTGCCACAGTTTCTATAAGTATTTTTTTTTAATTCTAAATTGAGCAGGGAGTGTGAGATGTGATGTTTTAAATGGTGAGGTGGGGGTGGGGATTATTCCTGAAGTGTGTGGAGTAGTGGTTAGGGCTCTGGACCGGAGGGTCATTGGTTCAATCCCAGGTGGGGGACACTGCTGCTGTACCCTTCAGCAAGGTACTTTACCTAGATTGCTCCAGTAAAAACCCAACTGTATGAATGGGTAATTGTATGTAAAAATAATGCGATATCTTGCAACAATTGTAAGTCATCCTGGATAAGGGCATTTGCTAAGAAATTAATAATAATAAAGTGTGAGTTTGGATACACAATTTGTCAGTTTAATACATGAATACATAATACATTAACAGACATATGTGAGTTTCGTAAGACTGCTTTTCAGTTCAGAAGTTTCACTTTCACTGAACTTTTATTGACCTCATTACGCTCATTAGTTACTGGAAATGTTTAACCCATGAAACGCAAACCGAAACATCCTGTTCTGCACATGCATAGTAGTAGAAAGTTCACTGGCAGACTGGATAAAATGTCAGGTAATGCATCATATTACAGCACAATATAAGGCTTTTTTATTAGTTGTTTTACTGATTTTCTTTCCCCAAAGTAGGCAATAATATAAAATAAAAGAAAATGTGTTTTTACTTTCTTTTCAAAATAAATACTTTTTATATTGTATTTTCTCAATACAAAGCAAATTATTATTATGTTTTAATAATACACATACAATAAAATAGAATAGTTTTAGCTCCATTGGGAGCTTTAAGTCCTTTATGGATGTAGTGTAAATCAGGGGTTCTCAACTGGGGGTCTGCGCCCCCTGGGGGGCCTTGAGGAGGTTGCAAAGGGTCCTCCAAAAATAAACCAGAGAATGTGTTATTTTCCCTGCATGCTTGTGACATGCTGAAACATATTAGCCTCAGCATGTCATAAGCATGCGCAGAAATTAACACGTTCTCAGGTTATGTAACACGTTCTTGGGTTATGGTGTAATAGAGCTATTTCAGCGGGAGCACGACAGATTACAAAGGAAGAGGAAACATCGTTGGAAACACACACAATAAATATCAGATATAGATACATTTTTTATTCGACCATCAGCATCAAAACAACAAAACCCGCAGAATGATGATACAGAACTTCCTAAGTTCAACCGTAAAGGCTGAAGAACAGCGAGGAGGTGGTGTTGTGAGTAAAAAACATAAAGCCATTCTGAAAAATTAAGGAAATATGAAGACACCAGCAACAAGTTTCACAATGAGTAAGTAAAACAAAAATAATTATATAAATATAGATAGATAGATGGAGAGAGAGAGGGAGAGAGAGAGAGAGAGAGAGAGAGAGAGAGAGAGAGAGAGAGAGCAAAGAGCCAGCTGCCCAGGGATGAAAATAAGACTCCCATTGTATATCAGTTTGACCCATTCTTGGTTTTAGTAGTATAAGTTTAATAAGACAAACCTGAACTTGTTCATCACACTGGTGCTAATCAAACTCGTTGTAAAACCTGGAATGGGTGAAACTGCTATGCAATAGCAATAGGAGTCTTATTTCCATCCCTGATGTGCAGCTGGCTCTTTGAGCTAAAATATTATATATATATATATAGTGAACATAATGTGTTCTATAATTAATGTGGTAGCCAAATGTGTCTTCCAGAAAATGAAGGCGGAAAGCAGATTCAATGAAAAGGCAAGTTTAATTTGATCAAATAATACTTTTTCAGAATCGAAAACAACAAATAAAAAGAAAACCTGGCCGGCACTAACTATACGTTTTCTTTTTGTCCCTTACTAACCCTGCAGAAGCTTGCCTTCCACAGGTACAATAATGCAGTTGAAACAGTGCAGTTTCTGTAGTTATTTACTACATAATACTGCAGACCTTTCTTTTGGCCCAGTCTCAGCCCTCCTGGCAGTATTCCACGGTCACACCCAGGTAAGTCACGTATCTTCAGGAGCGTGCCTCTACACTCCCTACCATGTGTAATCCACTGTACTTTGCTTGTTCTTTCACAGGTCTCGTCCACCAACAGGTATCACGGTACTTCCCCAGCCAGCGTTCCCTCCTGCTACTCAGGTGTCCTCGTCCGGGTTGCACAGAGTAAGTATAATTAAGGATTGTAGTTCTCTATTTTATATCCACAAGTGAGCTCTGCTCTGCCTTGATTCCCTTGAAATTTCACTTTTAGGTGAAACAGCGCCACTCCCGGAACAGACAATGTACTGCAGCACTGAAGGAGTCCACCCAGTGTACTGCTGTACAATACTGCCACACCAAATAAAACAGTTCAAATTAAATGCAAACATGTGGTCTTTTCTGTTGCTTCATACAGTTCTACAGTGTTCCCTTTTTATTTTTATCAGCACAGTCCCAAGGGAATTACACTGCCTAAAACTAAAGCAAAACAAACGTCTTGTATCACTTGGTTTCTAGGCCTGCTGTGCCGACCTGTTTAATAACACAGTCCTTTGGTTCGTGGTTAACACAACACCCACTCACTCGTTGTACAGCGTTTTATACTTCTTGGTTTTACTTGATTCTCATCACAAGTACTTTGCTGCAATTCTATTTCCTATTCACAGTATCGCTGACCCAGTGTAGGCACTCTGCTTTGGCAATATTATTTTTATCACCATCCTGGCTACTCCATTTATTTACCACACCATGGTATGCGCTCCAGCACTCCACAAACCAACACAGGTCTGTAAATTTTCTTTCTTTGTAACCTCATGCACAATAATGAAAGCTGGTACTCACTGACTCCACTCTTCAGTTAGACAAACAGGTTCCTTTCTTGACTGTTTAATAGTTTGGTTGTCATTCACATTCTCCAGGAAATGACACGCCGATTCCTGTACGATACTCCATATAAACACTCCCAGTACTCAGGTTATTTTTTTTTTCAATCCTGTTGAAATCACCCTATCAATCCGGTCCTGCATCCGGTCCTGGGTTTAACCATCGTTGAGCTAAATGGATCAGATCGAACATTTGGGACCACGGGGCCCAGGTGGGGTTGAAATTCCAAGCGTGGTATTTGCGAACCCGCACTGCTGTGATCACCCCAGGTCTTGCCAATATTTCAGTCTTCAATTTAGTATAATCTTCTGCGTCTTTTATTGAAAGATCATGGTAGGCTTTTTGTGCATCCTCTATTAAGAATGGAGCTAAGATACCTGCCCACTCATCACGAGACCAAGCTTCCCGGCTTGCCGTCCTCTCAAAGGTTAACAAGAAGGCTTCAATGTCGTCTTCGGGGGACATTTTGTTCAACACTTGCATTGACCGAACAGTAGCCCTAGCAGGGTTTTGGTGGGGGCTTTATCCTAAGCTCTTCATAATTGCCAATCATTCTTCATGGGCCTCCATGAGCAATACTTCATGCTGCCGATTTACTTCTTGCTGTGCCTCTAGGGTGGCTTGTTGGAGCTCCTGTATCTTGCAGGTACAATCTTACTGTGCTGCGGTATCAGACAACAGTGCCCAAACTAATAAATCATGGTCTGCCATTGTGTCCATCTTGTATTCTTTAAGAAGTCAGGGTACTGTAGCTTTATTTTGGCTTCAGATTTGGCATCCCACTCTGCCACCATATGTGAACATAATATGTTCTATAATTAATGTGGTAGCCAAATGTGTCTTCCAGAAAATGAATGCGGACAGCAGATTCAATTTTTTTTGCCAACCGATTTCTTGGGGTTAGGCGCCATTGGTTCTTGTAACACAAAAAATGCTTCATACAAAATCATTAAAAGCGACTATGCTGACATGACTAGGTACAACTAAACTTATCAGCCCCGATGTAAAAAATGCATAGTTAATTTACATTGATTTAGAACACATACTATTTTCTGTATTCTAATTGGTCCAAATCAATACATGTACTACGTGTGTGTTTTTGGCACGGATGGCCTCCCATAGAATGGTCTTCCATACATCTCCCTTTAAAAACATGTGTCAGCATTTATCAATGCGTTAAGATGTCAGTCTGAAGAAAAAAAAAACAACCTGCATATCACATGTTCTAAACTGAAGTTCGGGAAGGATGGTAACAATTTGATCAAATACAAATGCTAACTCAAAACAAATTTTTGTTTGGTTGTTGCATCTACTTTAGCAGCGGCATCTATCCAAGATATAATGGATTAGGTTATATTGTTTACCATCAGGAGTCTGAGGAGGATTTAATCGCACAGTAGCTTCCATAGTTAGATGATAAGCTGATAACATCTCATCAGCCAAAGAAGCAGGCATGGTAACTTAAAACGTTACTGTAAGGAAAAACAGTAAACGTAGCGTGGGTTTTGTACTGAAGCAGGGTCAGCTGCTGCAGGAAAAACTAAGCAGTTCTCAAAATGACAATTTTAAGAATGGTGAAAGCAGAATACATTGAAATACTTGGGACTGTAATTAGAAAGTGTACTGCTAAGAAAAAAAAAAGCATTTAGGGAATTAAAAATGAAATGTACTTCGCTGCAGTAGAAAAACTGCCATTCACTAAAGAGCTCTCCGATTGTGGCAATAAAAAGAATGGTTTGGAAAGATCTAAAATATATGACAATGTGCTTGTTGTAGTGTATTTAATATCGTAAATAACAGAACAAACTCTCTGAAACTTAAACTGTTTTTTATATGGTAACATGTAAACATAAAAGCTGGCTGTGCTACATTGCACTAGGCCAAAATGCAATATTAACTTGATTTAAGAAAACATAAAAAATGCCAAAATAAACAAGCCATATATAATAAAACAAACACTACATTGATAGCTGATTTTCAACAACTGATCTTTGTAAACATATATTTTCAAAATAAATATAAAAACATTAGGCCCTAATCCATTTTAATACAAGATGCAGATAGAGGGATAATACAAGTGACCTTTGTGTCATGAATGAATTTTACAAACACAATAAATACACCATAAATATTAATAAATATATAGGCCAAAATACTACTATTCAAGGTAGTACACAACTAAAATGAATCAACATAGTTATGATAATCATATGGCAGTGTGTCACATGCGGTCTGTGTTACCTCAATCTGAAGAACACAAACAGAATTTTACCTTTTTTTATTAACTCATGCAGATTAAATCGGTCCTTAGCTGGCCCTTCCTTGTTCTATTCCATGACAATTTGACTTAAAATCCAACCAATGCGTTCTTACATTGTAAGACAATACTTTGGTTGACTGATTTATATTTGGGAAACACATCACAAGGTTTTACTTCATGTATAATAATAAGGTATACAAATTCCTTAATGAATTGATTTTGACAGAACAGGAAACAATTAACGTATTAAGAGAAATGGTAAAATTAAGAAATATAAAATATTAGTATAACCTTGGTGTATTTCAGGGGGCTGGAGCGGAGGGCTCCTCCTTTGTGTCATCCTGCTAAAATACCTGTCAGTCATCCTATTTAAACCATAGCCAGCTTCCTAATTCTTGTCTTGCTTTTCAGTTTGTGGTTACCACGCAGACTTGCAGACCCACTTAAAACAAAAAACTTTGTTTTCAATCGGTTTAAAATGACAACTCACCCGAGGCAGCTTTCATTTTCTTCTGACTCAGATGAAGATTTGGTTGTCTTCCTTCAACAAATAATCCACCAAAAACACTCTCAAAGACATCCGCCCATCCTGCTTCTCCTCCATCTGACAATGCCGCCGAAGATTTCAATCAATCCTCAGCCAATCCTGCTGCTTCAACCTCCGCTCATCCAGCTGCCATTCCTCTTCATCACTCTAAATGCATCAAACCTCAGGATAATCTCTTTAATAGATTCTTCAGTGGTCTCTGTGCTAGGGCTTGCTGAGTTTATGCTTCTACTGCCAATTCTACCTTTGTGTCCAAAAGCAGCCTCCTCATCAGCCTCAAATTATTCTTCCCCCGCTCGACAACCATCCTTTTTTAAGGAATCATGTGTCTGCAGTTTCTCCTATTCATTCTTCAGCTCCCCCTGCTTTTTCAACAAGCAAAGATTCTCATGGAACACCCATCAAACATTCCAGTGGCAGACAGCTGTGCAATCATTTCAATTCCTCATTCTGCATTTCCAAAGGATGCCACTTTTTACATACAGTCGTCGTCAAAAGTTTACATAGCCCAGTGGAAATTTATAATTTCTAGAAATTTCTTTGAAAACAAAGAATTTTAGGAAAAATCTTTTGTAGCAAAAGTTTTGCTTTTGTGGATGAGGAAAAAAAGTTACAATAAATAGATGTCTACAATTATTTATTTCAGCAAAACTCCATAAATTCTAATTCAAAAGTACTCATAGCCTTTGATGCTATGATAGTATTGTCTACAAGGTGCTAGAAATTAGGTGTGTTGTCTACAAGGTGCTAGAAAATAGGTGTGGAGTATGGGCAGCAGTGTGGAGTAGTGGTTAGGGCTCTGGACTCTTGACTGGAGGGTTGTGGGTTCAGTCCCTGGTGGGTGACACTGCTGCTGTACCCTTGAGCAAGGTACTTTACCTAGATTGCTCCAGTAAAAACCCACCTGTATAAATGGGTAATTGTATGTAAAAATAATGTGATATCTTGTAACAATTGTAAGTTGCCCTGGATAAGAGCGTCGGCTAAGAAATAAATAATAATAATAATAATAGGTGAACATTCTTAGACAGTGGGACAGGACAGCGTTGTGGGCCCAGGTGTTACCGGCAGGGAAGGAGACTTAAACACAGAGAAGCTGCAGTTTAAGCGCTGCTGTCCCTTTTAATAAACAAAAATAACAAACAAAACAGAAACAAAAGGGCACAAGGGTCAAAATAAACAGTTAAACAAACACACTAATGTTAGGCTGGGCATTTGCCTTCACTGATCACTATATAAATCAAACAAACATCACAGTAACAAACACAAAACTTTGGCTGGGCATTCAACTTCACTACTTACAATTATATCAAACACAAACAAAACTGTGTTCAATCACCAACTCTCTCTTCTCAAACAAAACATTTTCCCCTTCTTAAATACCATGTAGCTGGAGCTTAATTATCCATTAATCATTTTTTTTTTGTTTTGCAGGGATAGGAAATTAACCCCATCCCTGCCAACCACCACCAAAACATCACAAAACACTATTTATAGGCAGGGCCCTGCCCTGCCACAGAGAGTATAAAAGGGTTAGGCATAGGATGATTGCTGTCATTACCAACAAGTTAATATGGGAAAAAGTAAAGAGCTATCTGAAGACCTTTGGCAGAAAATTATTTATTGTCATAAATCTGGAGAAGGATACAAGAAGATTTCCAAGCATTTGAGTATCCCAATTTCAACTATTGTTTCTATTATCAAGAAGTACAAGACTCATGGTACTGTCACAACGCTCCCTCGGTCAGGAAGAAAGAAAGTTCTTTCACCAAGAACAAGTAGAAGAATTGTGAGGAAGGTTAGTAAAAATCTGAGACTGACTGCCAAAGGTATTCAAAGTGAATTGGCTGCAAGTGGGACTGGGGTTTCAACCATAGATTGAGTATTGCATGGTGAAGGTCTCAGTGGTCACATGCCAAGGAAAAAGCCACTCTTAGGAACACGTCACAAGGACAATCGCTTAAAGTTTACAAAACGGCATTTGAATGATGGATATCTGGTCAAAGGTTTTGTGGAGTGATAAAACAAAAATCGAGCTATTTGGTCACGCTGACAGTCGTTATGTTTGGAGAAAGTCTGGTGAGGCATACAAAGGAAAGAACACCATACCTACTGTCAAGCATGGAAGTGGTAATATCCTTCTATGGGGCTGTTTTTCCCCTAATGGCACAGGAAATTTAGTTCTAATACATGGTAAAATTGGAGGCTGTGTGATCCAGTGGTTAAAGAAAAGGGCTTGTAACCACTTTGTTTAAAGCGCAACTGGACGTTCCAAAGCACACATTAAAATCTACTTCACAATGGTTAAAGAAGAATAAAATCAAGGTTCTGGAATGGCCTAGTCAAAGTCCCGATCTAAATCCAACTGAGAATCTTTGGTATGTGTTGAATAAGGCTGTGCACAAGAGAAGTCCTCTGAATTTGAATGAACTGGAACAATTTTGCGTTGAAGAATGGTCAAAAATCACTAAAGAATCATGCCAAAAGCTCATTGACAAATATCCTAATCATTTAAAAGAAGTTATTATTGCCAAAGGTGCCTCAACTAGCTATTAATTTCATTTTCCTTGTCAGGGTATGAATACTTTCGAACTAGAATTTTTGAAGTTTTGCAAAAAAAAAAAAACTGAAATAAATACCTGTAGACTTTTGCTACAAAAGATTTTTCCTATAATTACTTGTTTTCGAGAAATGTCTAGAAATTAAAAATTTCCATTGGGGTATGTAAACCTGTTTTCAGCCCCTCCCTTTCCTCAATTCCGTATCAATCCTATTGGATTATTAGCTACAAGGAAAATGTCAGACAAGAAGCACCTCATCACTGATCTCTCTGCCCCCCGCGGCTTTTCTATCAGCAGCATTAATTCTCTAATTCCCTCAGTTTTCTCTTCATTACATCACCATATCTGATGCTATCCAATCAATCAAAATATCTGGACGGGGTTCCTGGTTAGCTGAAGCAGACATTTCAGGCTCCTTCAAAGACATGCCTATACTTCCTTCACTCCGTCATCTTTTTGATATCTGTTGGACGGGGGGCAATTTTACTTCGCCGCTAAACTAACTTTTGGATGCCGCAGCAGCCCTAAGATCTTTGATTCCCTCTCCGAAGCCCTCTGCTGGATTCTACTCAATATTAATTGCATCCCCTTTCTGTTGCACTTATTGGATGACTTTCTCCTTATATCGCCTACATCAGCCCCTCCAGCTGAAACACTCTTAGAACTCCGGTTTCTCTTCTCAGCCGTCGGCGTCCTCCTCTCACAGGAGAAAATGGTTCAGTTCACTCTCTTGAGTTCCTAGGAATAACTTTGGAGATTTGAACACTGACTGCCTCCCGATAAACTGGAATGCATTCGCTTTCTCATTCAATCCTCTGAGATCAACCATTCCATTTCTAAATGGAACCTTCTTTCACTCCTGAGACATTTCAATTTTGCAATTTGCATCATTCCTCAAGGTAGGACATTTATTTCTTGTCTTCATGCTCTCTCTACAACAGCTAAAAATCTCATCTCTCATATTAATATTACAGCTGAAGCCCAGAAAGACATTATGATGTGGTCCTCCCTCCTACAGCACTGGAACAGCCTTTCTCTGTTTTACGATGACTTAATTTCTGCCCCTCACGACCTCTCACTCCATACAGATGCTTCTTCTATCAGTCTTCAGCTAAATTCATACAAACAAATAGGGCACAAGGACCAAAACAAAGAGTTAAACAAAAAAAAAACACAACAAGGAGAATATATGTACAATGCAAGCACTTACAAAGGCCAGCCTGCGCACCACCTTCACTGGCTTCTCTCCTTAAGCACCACCCCCAAACAAAGGACTTGGCTTCCGTTATATAGCTGTGGCTGTAGCCTAATCGACCATCAATCATTCAAGGCCCCAGCCACATTCCCACGTGTATTCTGGCAGAGAGGGTTTTAACCCCCTCCCTGCCAAACCTATATTCAAACACACACACAATTTACAGAAACCACAAACTATTTACACTTAGGGATTTCCCCCTGCCACACCAGCAAAGTTGCTTCAAACCATGTTTCCTGGTCTCCAGGAACCAGGTTTCAAGCCACTGTTCCTGAAAATGTGTCTTTGTGTTCCCTCAGCTTTACCGTTAATGTGTGGGGGAAAAAAACATGCAACAAGAAAAATTCAAACTCTAGAAGACAAGAGACAGCCTTCATATTATAGAATTATTCAAATTGAACACCCCCTGTTACTTATTGTAGTGCTGGACAGCTTTCAAAGTTTCATAATTTAGTGGTAGTTTTGTGGTATGGACGAACATTTCATTTTGGAGGCTTCTTTGTAAACATAATATGCTGCAGAGGATGGCAAATGGTTTTATCATATGCGCTACTCAGGGTTAGAATACAATTTGACCAAAAGTGTTAATGAGGTATACCTGTATTACAAACTATTTACAGTCTAAATACACAATCATTTACTACTTTTAAAACATTTAAACCATTCTTGAACCAACTCTAAACTAGAGTGTTAAGCGACACAGAGCTTCTGAAATGGCCACTTGCATTTTGTAATCTGAATTTTTCAAAAGGACATTACTGGACATTTTATTTTCAGCCTATTGTTTTATTTGTGCTTGGTTTGATTAATTTACCTGTGGTTTCCTTGTGTTCTTGTTTACAAAATGCTTTATGGATAAATGAAAGGGGTATTCTAAAATAAATGTAAAATTAGATTAAAATATGCTACTAGGTTTTTGTGCATCAGAGTTTGTCATGATCCAGCTTTCCATTCCATGTCTGTCTAGTATAGGGGTTTAGCAGCGATACTGTTTTGTGAAAAAAGACATGTACTATTCTGGTACTCTAGAGTTAAATATAAAAGGGAAACAGACTAAAGCTTGGACAATTTGTTAAGAATTGGTCAAGTGTGTTGGTTGCTGGGTGCATGGCAAGTAACTGATCAGGTATTTGTTTTATTATAACCCCCATGCATAATTTCTTTACAGTACTTATTTTATTCTTTTTGTTTTGACTGTTAGTGTATTTTATTGATATTTATGGATTGGTTAATTAGGTTATTAAGTTATATATATATATATATATATATATATATATATATATATATATATATATATATATATATATATATATATATATATAAATCTGGTGATATAATTGCTGAACAACTGATGCTTAAACAACTAGAACTATTAGCACCAGTTGTTGGCCAAGCTTTTATAACCTAAAAGTTGGGAACATTCTAATTAATGACTGCAGTTTAGCACTGAGGTGAATTGACAGATTGGTTCACACTATTTGAGTTGATTCTAGTTAATTGTTCTGCTATAGAGCATAGAAGTTTGGGAATATATTATTTGCTGTTTATGTGTTTGGTGGTATATTGTGACTAATTAAAACTTGTGCCTTGATGTATCAATAGTGCAAGACTATTTGATACACTATAGATATATTTAGATAGTCAGAGGATACAGTATATTACTTTTGATTTGTGGAACCTGATTGAAATAGTTTATGACCTAATAATTTATTATCTGTATAACTGTTTAAGCATTAACACTACAAGCCCTATTCTATAAGGTTACTTGCCTACTTAAAGTAATCACTGATAACTGTGTAGCTACTACTGCTTATATTTGAACATTATACTGCAACTATATTCATTAAAGTGTCTGTTCCTACCTGTGTTTACCTTAACCATATTTGCTGCTATTTCAGTCTCTCTTGCCCCCTAATTGTAGTAAGATTCTTTTTAATAAACTGTATTTATTTCTTTGAAATTGCTGTTTCCGTTTTATATTGTGTGCTTGATATTTGACCGTCTGACCAAATATATTAAGAACTTATGTTCTTTAGATTTATTCTTTGTGGTCACCAGACCAGGATTATAAAAATAAAACCTGTTTGGATGGTGAACTTTGTTCAACCCCGCTTTTCTTATGTTCTTGCCCCTTCATTTTCATCAAGTTTGGAGACTGATTCAAAGATCTGCTGCTGGTGAGATTAAATGGCCAGTTTTCAAATTGCATTCAAGTAAAACTTTGTTTTTCCTAAATCAAATGGACCCTCTTGGCAATAAAAACAAACTCATTACCGTTAACAGAAAGGTTCCCAATAAAGACAGCACATAATGCAGATTTTTTACAATAAAGCACATCCTTAACTAGCCTCCAAAACCAATCTTGCAAAATCAAGATAAAAAAGGACCTTAAGATATTCAAAATATTGCCAAAATATATAAATAAAAATAAGCAATATTAGTTTTGACCTAGATATTAGTAGTTGACCAAGTACAGAAAATGTGTTAACATATACCCTACATTAATCAAATTCACTGATTTACTTAACGATGAACTTACTTATCTTATGTTTTCAATTAAAACAATTTTATATTTCTATTCTCGGCTTCTAAAGTTCTGAAGATGCACAGTACTGTATAGACATTACAAGAGAGTAGTGATCATTTTCACAGTTTTAAAGACAATCTTTGAAAATGTCTATAGGGATATATGTATTTTTTCTTTTAGTTTGAAAAGTCAGTTTAAAGGAGTTAATACTTAAGTAGGGCTTTGTGGACATACTTCATAGGACTACTGCTTTCCTCCATTAGGTGGTACTATAGTACAACTAGTGAATGAAGGTTCACCTGACTGCTCTTGATGGCCTCCAATAGCTATATCTCTGTTTTATAGTCCTGTAAAATCTTCATAATACTGAAAAGGATGGCCTTACAAGCATCGTGTGCAATGATTTATATTTCAAAGTTTAGGAGAATGATTTCTTGAAATTCGAACTGGAAGGCTCACAGAGTATTCCAGGTTGCTTTATACTTTTAATTTATACAACCATTTATATTTAAAACTGAAAAAAGTTAATCAAATCCAATGACTTTGTAGTGCAATACAATTATACTGATAAACTCTATTTTAATTGGTATCGCTGTTTAATTTTATATATTAACAATCTGTTAACTTTAGAAAAAATGCTTGTCACCAGACTATTTTCAAAATAGGAGAAATCAGTATTTTTGGCAATGGTGGTGTTAAAACTGTAATAATGTAACCCCCTTGCATTTACACACCATTAATTGTATAGATATCAGCAGGAAGAGAGTAAAACAGTTTGAAGAGAAGTTAGAGCAGACTGGACAAGGCATGTTGGACAGGAACAAGACAGAGAGGAGGAGAATCATACAGCAAAGTAAGAGATGTTGCCTTCATTTAGTCATATATACAGTATTAAAGAATTTCTAAGGGTATGCTAATACACTTACAAAATCACATTGTGCTCTTCAGACAATTTCATTTTCTTTGCTTACAGTGTCTAGAATGGAGTTGAGAGTCTATATAACCCTTGGAAATTAACAGAAAGGAGGTATTTTAGTTAATAAGTCCAGTAATAAGTCCCAATGACTTATTACTGGACTTATTAAGTGCAGCATTGTAAAAATCTACAATGAGAAGTAACAAGTCTTTCTTTGATTTGATTTTATCAGATATCAGGCATTCTGTAGCTCCTTCAAACCACATTACCAGGTACATACAAACCTGTTTATTAATGATGCATTAGTGAATTTAGGTGAGGAAGAACTGCATGCAATCACCCATCCCTCTGCTTCTAATAGGATAACTGGTTAGAATAGTCTAGAACAATATTTAGTACACATATTGTATGGCAAGTATTACCATAAACCCTAGTGTGCCATAAAAACAAAAAAACGGTCTTAAACTTGGGGGGAAGTTTACAAGCTGCTAGGCTATTAGAAACACAGACTACATTTTGAATTAATTTAAAGTGCCAGTATATACAACAATATGTATCTTTAAAACAAATCATTGTTGGACTAAAAGGCTCAAATGACTCTTGAATTTGTTCCAATAAAAGCATTGAAATGTCTTTCAACAACAGTGCAACATTTCAGATTTTTTTTTGTCCAGCTCCACCTATAAGAAAAAACAAATATCAATTAATAGTAATTACAATTATACATTTTATATACTTTATGTTGGCTTATTTGGAGAAGAAGTAAGTTCTATAACAATGTACAGCGGTAGTATGGAAAATAAAATGTATTGTTATGTGAATGGTACCATCATGTATCCTGTAAAACAAAGACTGAATCAACACATTTCCAATAACATCCCCATCAAACCTCTTCCTCAACCACATTCATTGACTACGGCAGTATGTTAAGCAAATTTACCACAGTTTAGCTGAGAATCTTTTTCACATTTGATGGCTATATAGAACAGGGTTACTGTCTAACTCGTTGTAGACAATGTAAATTCTGAGCCATGTTTCGTCATAGAGAGAGAACACAGTACTGTAGTTCTGATCAGCCTGCAGAGCCATGAAACCTGCTTTGTTTACAGTAAAGTAGTTTATGAATCCAGCAGTATTTGTTTAGTAACAAGATATTTCACATTTTCAACCTATAAACGCGTCTGAAACAATTGTATGTATGTTTAAAATAGTTACTTTCAACATGTAATACTGCTTTGGTATAATTTCAGTGAATGATTTAGTTTGAATAATTTGCATTAGCCTTCACTGGATTACCACTGGATTGGTGAGATGATGTGCTCGTCAAAACAATTTACAATATAAGTATTTAAAATATATATTTTGGGGTATCACTGTTGAACTAGCTCACAAGCAACAAAGGGATGTGGATGACATTTAGTAAGAAAGCTGTCTTTAGTACATTACCACATATAGTATATATAAATGCGCAATCCAGCTCTGTTTTTTTATTTTTATTTTGGTAGGTCAGAGTATATTACAAAATAAGAATGTAATATATTTTGTAGGTATAATATCCTGTGTCCAGTAACCACAAAATAACACTGTAGTACATCAGTTTCCCAAAGTTTAGTTCTAAACAATCATTAAGCTATAATAAAGAAAATTACCCTTATATACAGTTGTAGTCAAAAGTTTGCATACTCCCATGGAAATTTATAATTTCTAGAAATTTCTCAAAAACAAATAATTATAGGAAAAAGTTTTTGTAGCAAAAGTTTTGCTTTTGTGGATGAGGAAAAACAGTTACAAGGAATAGATGTCTACAATTATTTATTTCAGCATTTTTTTTCAAAAATGCTCATTCAAAAAGTATTCATAACCTGACAAGGAAAATTAAATTTGTAGCTAGTTGAGGCACCTTTAGCAATAATAACCTCTTTTAAATGATTAGGATATTTGTCAATGAGCTTTTGCCATGATTCTTTAGTGATTTTTGACCATTCTTCAACGCAAAATTGTCCCATTTCATTCTAATTCCAAGTACTTCTCTTGTGCACAGCCTTCTTCAACTGATACCAAAGATTCTCAATCGGATTTAAATCAGGACATTGACTAGGCCATTCCAGAACCATGATTTTATTCTTTTTTAACCATTCTGAAGTAGATTTTGATGTGTGCTTTGGATCGTTGTTGTGTTGGAACGCCCATTTGTGCTTTAAACCAAGTTTTGTAGCAGAGTGTTTCAGATGATTGGCCAATATCAATATCTGAAGCCTTACCTCCTGTGATTCCACAAACAAAAACCTCTCTTTCAAGCCACAGTGCTGTGGAGACAGGCTCATTAGCCAGATCCAGTTGTGAATTCACCAGGTACCATAGGTAGACATACATTTACCCCAGTACCAGAAATAGTTATTTAGCATACATAGAAAACAAATGATAAATAGATACTTTAGTAACTTCCCTACTATGAGGCTCAAATGATAGATCAGGATCAAAGATGACCCCCAAACTCTTAATTTCTAGTTTAAGTTTTGATGAGAGACTGCAAGGGTCGAGCTCATGTAGTCCCACATTTCCTTTTAGTTGGTTCCGTGAGCCCACTAACATAACCTCTGTTTTATCTGAATTCAACATAAGAAAATTCTGTGACATCCAATGCTTGATGTCCGTAAGGCAAGTAGCTAATAACACCCAGGCAGAAGAAATTCCTGGCATTAGGGACAAATATAGCTGAGTATCATCTGCATAGCTATGGAAGTTCACTCTCTGTCTGCGGATAATGTCACCTAACGGTAGCATATATAATGAAAACAAAAAGGGACCTAGAATGGAGCCTTGTGGAACACCACAGACAATTTCCGATAATGCCAATTTTACCTCCCCAATAGAGATGAACTGAAACCTATCAGAAAGATAAGATTTGAACCAGGATAGGACAAGACCAGACAGCCCTACTGTGCTTTCAAGACGATTCAGTAGGATGGAATGGTCTACAGTATCAAAGGCAGCACTTAGATCTAGAAGAATTAAAACTGATGGAAAGCCTGAGTCAGAGCTTATCAGCAGATCATTCACGACTCTGACAAGGGCCGTCTCAGTGCTATGTGCAGCATGAAAACCAGACTGAAACTTCTCTAATATAGTATTAAGAGTTAGACATTTTTATAATTGAATTGCAACAACTCTCTCTAGAACCTTATCTAAGAATGGTAGGTCAGAGATTGACCTATAGTTATTGAGGACTTTAGTGTCCAAATTATGTTTCTTAAACATAGGCTTTACCACAGCTACCTTAAGTGCTGAAGAAACTATACCAGAAGAAAGTGAAGCATTTATCATTTTTAAAATGTGGGTATTAATAACACCAAGAACATCTTTTAATAGTTTTGTAGGAATATTATTATTATTATTTATTTCTTAGCAGACGCCCTTATCCAGGGCGACTTACAATTGTTATAAGATATCACATTATTTTTTACATACAATTACCAATTGATACAGTTGGGTTTTTACTGGAGCAATCTAGGTAAAGTACCGTGCTCAAGGGTACAGCTGCAGTGTCCCCCACCAGGGATTGAACCCACAACCCTCGGTCAAGAGTCCAGAGCCCTAACCACTACTCCACTACTAGGATCGAGAAAGTATGTAGTAGCTCTCATATGTTGAACTAGCTCTGTCAGTCCCTGTAAGGTAATAAAAAAAGTCCCCATTGTAGCCTTAATAGGTGTAGTTGGTAAAATTGTGCTGGAGTCTTCCTTAATAGAAGGTGTCTGTGGAATCTCATTTCTGATGTGTAGTATTTTATTGAAGTCATTGCAGCTGTGAGAGGAGCCAGTGTCAAGGGTAGGACTATTAGAGAAGGATTAATTAATTTATCTAGGGTAGCAAAAATAAATCTATGATTATTTTTATTTGTTTCAATTAAATTAGAATAATATGATGATCTAGCCAACGCCAGAGCCTTCCTATATTTAACCAGATGGCCCTTCCATGCGATGTAATGAACGTGCAGTTTAGATTCCCCCCATCTTCGTTCTAATTTACGACCCTCATATTTCATCTTACGAGTTGTATCATTAAACCATGGTGAGCTTTTTTTAAAAGACACTCTCCGGGTTTTGATTGGCGCTACAGTATCTAAGATACCAGTTAAGGTGGTGTTGTAGGTATTAACCAGCTCATCTACTGATGAGGACTCAGAGAGTGTTAATGAGCTCAATATATCTGAAAGCTTAACAGCAGTTGAAGAATTAATTACCTGGGATTTAAATGTATGGTCCACAGTCTCTGTAGATACTGGCAGATTCACCTCCAAAAGAATGGCAAGATGATTAGAAACAGTAAAATCTAGGGTTATGATGTTCTTAACAGCTAAATCATGAGAAATTACCAGATCTAAAGTATGGCCACGGTTATGCAGACTTGGATGTCTCAGAATGATCTTAAATTAAATTCAAGCACAACTTAGGTTTTACTTTTCAGTCCACAGCGTCACCTAGGAACGGCTCCCTCCCTTGCTATTCCTTTTGGTACCTGCCTCAAATGCCAGGAATCTGGGCGTTATTTTCGATCCTGCTTGGACTTTTGAGGACCATTTATGTTAAATTACTAAAATGTATTTTCTGGCACCTGAGAAATATAGCTAGGTTGAGGCCTAAGATGACCAAGGCTGATGCTGACACATTGATTTACACTTGTGTAACCTCTGGGGTTTATTATTGTAATTCCTTGTTTGCCGGTCGCCCCAATACCTCATTGAATAGGCTGCAGCCAATGCAAAATGCCACAGAAAGAATACTTACACACACACACTATCTATTTGCCACATTTTCCCAGTTTTAAGGTCACTACATTGGCTTTGTGTGAAGCAGCACATTTATTTAAAAATAATGCTCCTAACTTACAAGCAGTGCTCCGGACAAGCTGCATATTGAGTGTTTTACGCATCGAAAAAATGTGAATTGCGTATGATATTTAAATTCAAAGGACGCTGAGCAGCCTTGCCTGGGACGATATGCCACACGCACCCCCTACTGACCAAGCATGGAACTGCAGGTAAAAGAAAAGAAAATGAAGAGTGACTCAAGCCACGCCTGGTTCCCTACGGAGCTGGAGATGTTATTGAACTTTTTTAGCCTGCCTCACCATGGGCAAGGCAACTGCACCTTCGTGGTCTGACAAAATTTTTGGAGGACTGGGAGGACTGTATCTGCCAGCACTGTGAACTCCTCACAGAAACAGAGAGAGTTGCTGCTGCATAGTGGTGTCGACTATATGAAGAGTGTGAACATGGATGGCAAGATTGCCAATACCCAGAGCCAGAGAGACAGGAGCTGCCACTGTATGCAGAGCCAGTGAGAGAAGGGTCGTTGTCTTCAGAACCAGTGCCTGAGGGAGAAGCCCTGCTGTCTCCTGAACCCAAGGGAGAAGCCCTGCTGTTGGAGAACTTTTCAGATGTGATGTACCAGGTGAAACTCCAGCCCAGGGGCCGAGTGGTTGCCCTACATTGCGACCATCTGGCTCCCTAACAGGCCTAACACAGCAAGATGGACTTGAACTCTCCTCCCGGCAATCGTGAGCCAAACCCTGGCATGCCCGGATGGACAGCTCCATCACTGGTGGACGCAGGTCCCCCAACAGCCCTCACAAGATGAAGCCAGCGCAACCGTCGGCTGCCTCGTTGGTTACAGGACATTGCTTGGGACTAGGTGGACTGACGGAACATTTGACCCTTAAGAGGGGGCAATGTAGGCAGTCGGATGGTGCACTCACTGCTGTGCCATCTGCTGGACTTTCTGGGGAGAGAGATAGTGCAGCAAGCCATGGCTGGTCCAGCTGCCGTATACCTTATATAAATATTTGTCGCAAGGGATTTTGGCACTTTTGGGTCAATTGTTTCAGTTAAAATGGTTTTCTTGTAAATAGTTTCATTGTATTTGCTCTTTGTTTTCCCTGTATGTGTTTCCCAGTGTTGTCTCCATGTCATGTGAGAGTTTGGTGGCTGTTTGTGTGTCTGTGTGAGTCACTGTGACTGAGTGTGTGACCGAGTCGGAAGCCTTCTATCTCTCCTTTCTGTTGCTGTCTCCAGTTAACAATATTGCTCTAAAGGGTCAGAGTCTTCCGCAGAGGCTACAATACTACTTGTATAGGCCTTGCAGGCCACAGTAAAAAATCAGCATTGAAAGTGTTCAAGAACCTTCATGATCTGACCAAAGGAAACGGAAGGGAGATTTATAGCCTACTGCAGGTTTACAGCACAGATGTTGTATCAAGATGTCATAGTCCTGAATTCCACAAACAAAAAGCTCTCTTTCAAGCCTTGGTGCTGTGGAGACAGGCTCATTAGCTAGATCCAGTTCTGCATTCACCAGGTACCATAGGTAGACATACATTTACCCCAGTACCAGAAATAGTTATTTAGCATGCATAGAAAACAAAACAAACAGTGGTTCCATGGGTCACACAGAGTCTCCAGGCTCTGATCCTGTGCTGAACCATTGAGAAGGCAATGGGAACTGAAACGTTTAAAATAACAACAAGAAAACTATGTTTAATGGCAATTCCTGAGTAGGTTAATCATAATAACGTATTACGTTGTGTGTGGGGTGTCTCATATTGCAGTTTAAGTAGCCACAAGATGACACTCCTATGCAATAAGAGACACCACCACATATTGGTTTTAAGCGCTAACCAGTCTAAGGGCCACTTGTTCAAGAGCAGTCTGAGCTGTGGTAGTCTAAGCGGCGCAATCAGAGCGAGGACAGGTGGAGTGAGGACCTTTTCCAAATCCCTCCTAATGGCTACTAGAGTCCTCATTCCTACTTGGACGCCTAACATCTGGATTACCTGGACAAAGCGGGCTCACTCTTGCTCCACTCCCAGAATGAACACTGGTAAGTGCCTGCTGCACATACCGTTACTAACTCCTTCTCCCCCTACGCTGCCTGCTACAAACTTGAAAATCTCCTTTTTCAGTTGTCGTTCTCTGACTAACAAATCTCTGCTTCTCAGTGAACTTATAACTGATGCCAGTCTTGATCTTCTCTGTCTAGCTGAAACCTGGCACTCTGTAAATGACATGCACTCGCTGCATCTAGCCACCCCAAAGGGCTATTCCCTCTTTGTCAAACCTTGCCTCACTGGCCGAGGCAGGGGCACTACTGTTATTGCAAATTCTGTGCTCGCTTCCTCAGTTCTTTCTTTGCCTGCCTTTTCTTCATTTGAGCATTTCGCCATCAAGCTCCTCTCTTCCATGTCCCTCACCCTTGCTGTTATCTTCTACTGACAAAATCCTACTCCTAGGTGACTTCAACATTCATGTTGACTTGCCTTCCTCCCCCCTAGTGATCGACTTCAACACGCTTCTGGACTGTCTTGGACCTTCTCAATCTGTCAACGTCCCCACTCACACCTGAGGACACACCCTGGATCTGCTCATCACCAAGGGTCTTGACCCCTCAAATCTCTCCGTCTCAGATATCTCTCTCTCTGACCATTTCTTAATCACTGCTCCATCCTCTGCTACTGATACTGTTATCTCCTTCCTTCCCAAGAATCTGCTGAATCCTCGGAGACTCTCAGAATGTGTCTCTTCATCCCCTCTAACTGGTATTCTCCCGTCCTCCGCTGACAATGCGGTGACCCTCTACAACACCACCCTTACTCATATCATCGACACTGTTGCCCCGCTGACAATCAGAACCGTCAAGAAAGATCAAAACTGCCCATGGTACACCCTCAAACTTTGATTGCTTAAGTCTGCCTGCTGCAAGCCTGAGCACAAGTGGAGGTCGTCTGGACTATCAGTTCACAGAGAGATCTGGACCGACCATCTCGGTAGCTACAGGCGTGCGCTCACCGCTGCCAGGGTGAAGTACTTCTCTGAAATCATAACTCTGGGACACGGTAAACCCAATTTTCTCTTTAAGACCATTGACCAAATCCTACATCCAGCCACCAACATATCCATCTCCCGTTCATCCTCCTCTCTTACCTGTCATGATTTCTCCTCTTTCTTTCAGAACAAAATTGACAACATCTATTCTACGCTCTCCCGCCATAAACCCAGTTTACTACTTGACCACCTTGACTCTCCTCCAGTTGCCCTTCCTGCCCTCTCCTCTTTCTCTCATCTGTCCATTGCTGATGTCTCCGGCTTACTATTGAAATCAACTACTGCCACGTGCCCCCTTGACCCCTGGCAGACTAACCTTGTCTGTCTCTGTGCTTCTGACCTTGCTCCTTCTATTATGCACACTCTCAACCTGTCCCTGGAGAGTGGCTCAGTTCCTGCTGCCCTTAAGCTTGCCTGATTTACGCTGGTAATCAAAAAACCCTCCCTCGACCCAGCTGACTTTTTAACTAATTTCCGTCTCATCTCCAATCTCCCTTTTCTCTCCAAAACTCTCAAAAGGGCTGTAGCCAGTCAGCTGATGAAACATCTCATGGATAACAATCTGCTTGATTCTCTACAGTCTGGCTTCCGACCACATCGCAGTACTGAATCTGCTCTGCTCCGGATTGCGAATGATCTCCTGCTTAATGCTGATGCTGGTGCCCCCTCTGTGCTTGTCCTCCTTGACCTAACAGCCGCTTTTGACACTATAGATCATGGCATTCTTCTTGACCGCCTTCAGAAGTATGCTGGGATCTCTGGAACCTGTCTCTCCTGGATGTCCTCTTACCTATCCAGACGCATGCTGTCTGTTTTCTATGCTGGATGCAGTGGTGTCGCAAACCAAGTCACTTGTGTTGTCCCCCAAGGATCTGTTCTTGGGGCTCCTTCTCTTTAATATCTACATGCTTCCCTTGGGTCACCTCATCTGCCAATACAGCCTCATTTTTCACTCATATGCTGATGACACCCAGCTCTACTTAAAACTTGACCCTGGAAGCCCCTCTGCCATGGTCCGGCTCTCGGCTTGCATTCAAGACATCGAGGCCTGGATGTCTGCCAGTTTTCTTCAGCTGAACACTAGCAAATCTGAACTCCTTCTAGGAGGATCTAAAATTCAACTTAAGAATCTCAATATAGCTGCCCTGAACCTCGGAAACTGTCTGCTGCTGCCTTCCCGCACAGTATGAAGCCTTGGTGTACTTCTTGACAGCAACCTCTCCTTTGATGCCCACATCTCCTCCATGGTCAAATCTTCCTTCTACCATCTTCGAAACATCTCCAAAGTCCATCCCTACCTTTCCCTCCCGGATGCGGAGATACAATTTCATGCATTTGTCTCCTCTCGACTCGACTACTGCAACTCTCTTTATGGTGGTCTCCTGGCACGTGCCATAAACTGACTGCAGCTAGTTCAGAATGCCAGGATCGTTACCAGATGTTAGAAACAAGAACACCCCTCGTCTTGCCAAGCTGAACTGGCTACCTGTAAAGTTCAGGATTATGTTCAAAACTCTCCTGCTCACCTACAATGCCATTCATCACACAGGTCCCGAGCATCTCCTCAACCTGCTGACCCGCTGCCCATGCCCGCATGCTGAGGTCCTCCGACTCTGGACTGCTTGCTATCCCCAAGCAAAAGTGCACCACACTTAGAGAACGCTCATTTAGCTTCATGGCTCTGACTCTTTGGAACTCTCTCCCAGCTTTGGTGCATGATGCTCCCACCGTCGCTCGCTTTAAACCAACTCTCAAGACCCACCTGTTCTCTCTTGCTTTCCATACTCTTTAAGCCTGATATCTACTATTAGCTGCTGTGTTGTTGCTACTATTTCATGTATAATGCTACTATATCATGTATTATGCATCTTTAACTGTATTTAATGTATTATGTTTTTTTACAGTATTTAATGTATTATTAATTGTTTTTTTTTTACTGTATATCATGTATTATGCATTTCTCTGTATCTAAAGTATTATGGATTTTCTTGTTGTTACTGCATCTTCTAAAGCGCTTCGTGATGGTGGTCCACTATGAAAGGCGCTATATAAAATAAAGATTGATTGATTGATATTAACTTATGAAGCTATTCTTTTAAATGTAACTGAATAAATCTACAGATCAAAGTTATTTTTCAGTTTCCTTGTCTCTTTTTCATTATCTACTGAGTGTTGATAAAGTTGTTAGCTTTTTGTAAGGCAGTTTTTGCCTGGAGAAATTGAAATATGCTGCAGAAAAACCAAGGCCTGCAGTTGTCCAGTGTTTTGCACCGTTTATCCAAATGCGCAAAGCTTCTGCAAATCCTACCAATTTCAGCAGCATGTGCAGAAATATATTTTTTCTCGCTCAGGCAATGAAAGACCTACTGCAATTCGACCGCTGAAAACCGAATACTTGAGCTTACATTGAATAGTAGCCCAATGAAGTGATTGACAGACCAGCCACACATTCAAT